>NW_026651975.1:0-30000 GCF_029873635.1 Malania oleifera | reverse complement strand
CCCAAACCCTAACTGCTAAACCCTAGCCCCTAAACCCTAAGCCTTAAATCCAAAAGACTAAACCCTAAACCCTAAATCAGAAACCCAAAACAAAAATCCCTAAACCCTAAACCCTAAACCCTAAAACATAAACCCTAAACCCTAAACCCTAAACCCTAAATTTGAAACCCGAAACCCTAAATCCTAAACCCCAAAGCAAAAACCCCTAAACCCTAAATCCTAAACCATAAACCATACACCCTAAACCCTGAACCCCAAATCATAAACCCTAAACCCTAAACCCTAAACCCTAAATCCTAAACCCTAAAAACTAAACTCTAAACCCCAACCCTAAACCCTAAAGCCATAAACCCTAAACCCTAAACCCTAAACCCGAAAACCTTAAACCCTAAAACCTTAAACCCAAAACCGTAAACCCTAGGCCCTAAACCAAAAACCTTAAAACCCGAAGCCGTAAACCCTAAACCCAAAACCCAAAACCTAAAAACCTAAACGCTAAACCCTAAAACCTATGCCCTAAACCCTAAACCCTAAATCATAAACCCCAAACACTAAACCATAAACCAAAAAACCTAAACCCTAAACCCTAAACCCTAAACCCTAAACCCTAAAAACTAAACCCTAAACCCTAAACCCTAAACACTAAACCCTAAACCCAAAATCTGAAACCGTAAACCTTAAAACCCAAAACCTTAAACCCTAAACCCTAAATCCTAAACCCTAAACCCTAAAGCCTAAAACCCTAAACCCTAAACCCAAAACTTACGCCCTAAACACTAAACCCTAAATCCTAAACCCTAAATCCTAAACCGTAAACTCCAAATCCCAAACCTTAAAAAATAAACCATAAACCCTAAACCGTAAAGCCCTGAACCCTAAATACTAAACCCTAAACACTAAAAACCCTAAACCCTAAACCCTAAATCCTTAAAACTAAACCCTAAAACCCTAAACCCTAAACCCTAAATCCTAAACCCTAAACCCTAAACTCTAAACCGAAAAAACTAAATCATAAACCCTAAACCCTAACCCTAAACCCTAAACCCTAAACCCTAAACCGAAAAAACCCTAAAACCCAAACCCTAAACCCTAAACTCTAAAACAAAAAACCCCAAACCCTAACTCCTAAATCCTAACCCTTAAGCCCTTAGCATTAAACCCTAAAGACTAAACCCTAAACCCTAAATCCGAAACCTTAAACCATAAACCCTAAACCCTAAAACATAAACCCTAAACCCTAAACCCTAAACCCTAAACCTTAAACCCTAAACCATAAACCCTAAAACCTACGCCCTAAACCCTAAACCCTAAACCCTAAATCATAAACCCTAAACCCTAAACCCTAAATCCTAAACCCTAAAAACTAAACCCTAAACCCCAACCCTAAACCCTAAAACCCTAAACCCTAAACCCTAAACCCTAAAACGTTAAAACCTTAAAACCTAAAACCTTAAACCCAAAACCCTAAACCCTAAACCCTAAACCCTATAATGCTAAACCCTAAACCCTAAACCCTATAATGCTAAACCCTAAACCCTAAACCCTAAAATGCTAAACCTTGAACAGGACTATTACAAATATTCTCAGATGATTCAACATTTGATATATTACATGATTTGGCATGAGAATCATTGCAGAAAATATCACATGGGCAACGAGATGATTCATCACAAGATTTTTCATAGTAAACACTGCATGAACCATTTACAGTATTATCAACAGGTGATTTAGTATATGAACCAACACAACAGTCATTACAAAAATCATCAAATGAGCTAGAGTAAGATTCATATACCTCATCGTTGATTTCTAACTCATCATTTGCCTCCTCTTTATCATTTAAGCTTGGATCATCCGGAGGAGTTACCATCTCCGATTCCTGGGATTTTCCATATTTCTTTTCCAGTTCATCCCAGATTTCCTGTGTAGTCTGATATGCCACAAACTCAACAAAGATATCAGAATTTAACGCAAGATATAACATGTCCATGGCATTAGAACTAATCATATTAAAATCAGTCTCATTTATTTGTACACATCTTCCTTTGGCAGTCACAAGCCAGACCCTCCAGTCCATGGATTTCAAAAATATGGTCATTCTAACTTTCCACATGGTGTAGTCGACACCACAAAATAATGGAGGACTGGAAAGTGACTATCCCTCACCGAATGGGGATACACCGATGTGAGCCATTGCGATCTTTTTACAAAAACGTTTAAGTCAAGTGCAACGAGGCTTTGATACCAATTGTTAGAAAATGTGTATTCCCAAGAGGGGGGGTGAATTGGAATTTTAAACTTTCTTCCTAGGTTCAACTAATCCTACAATCAGTATTACACAAGCCTAGGGTCTTTCTATGCAATTCCAAATGCGTAGATAAAAATGATGTGGAAATTAAGTCAAACGCATCATTCATACCATAACATACATGTGCGATAGATATAAAGTACAAAAATATAAACAAGGCACACGATATGTTATTGAGGTTTAGCCAACTATGCCTACGTCCCCGCCTTTAGTTCGCAAGTCAGAGGATTCCACTAATAGCTCACTTAAGGGTGGAGCGGCACTGTTTACAACCAGGTCAAATTAACACAGGGCTGACCTCAACCTTAACCAGGTCAATTAGCGGGGCTAACCTCAACCAACACGCCTTAACAGGATGACAAACCTAGCTTTCCTAACCGGGTCTAAGCCAATCCGGGACTATTCCAGGGCTAGTCTCCCTCTTCAGACCCGTGCCTGGATATACAACAAATGTGTATATAATCAGATGGTACAGTGATTGTGCTTTCGTGTAAAGCAGATATGTACCCAAATGCGCGCAATAACATACACCACAATATGATTCAATATGTAAGCTCAATGTGGTCTAGATGGTTCAACTCTCAAAAGTATTTTCTATATGTGTAATGCGTACGTGAGAGTGACAAACAAGCAATCTTTGTATCACAAGATATTCAATAAATAAGTTCACACAAAAGATGTTAAATCTCAAGTGTTTCAATTAACAAGATATCTTAAGCATGTAAGTATTAAATGATGTATATGCTTAGTTTGCAAAAGATGTGTAATCTTTGTATTCAGCAAATAATATGTGAGTGAAAGAATATTGCAACAAGGATCACTATCACACAAACAAATATCTCTTCAAATATTTTACATGATAAAAGCACAATAGATATTTGGAAGTGTTTGAAAAGTTTTTGCAACCAAAAACAAATACAATCTTCTCAAGATCTTGCAATGAAGGTGCAAGCTTAGAAGATCTATCAAAGTCTTCTTAGGATAGACTTATGAATGAAGTCCCCTAAGAATCCTTAGGTTTTGCTCTCAAATAAAATCGTCTCAACCAATCAAGAGTGGGAGAGCAAACCTATTTAGACTAGCACTCAATCAACTTACAAAGGGTTTAATCAGTATGAGAAGGTAAGTATGAGTGTAGGAGGCTCAAATATGAGTAATATAAGCTTTGGAAATTTTAAATAATTTCTCCTAATCAAAGTGGTTAATCCATCATATTTTCTCAAATGATCTCATATATATAGGCATAGAAGAAAATATGACCGTTGGGGACCTATTGGGTATTATTAGAAAAGTTTAATGATGTTTAAAGAATTTTAACCCTGTTTAAAAATTATTAACTACGGTAAAAAATCAGGGCAACTCGAGAGGTCCAGTCGACCAGATTAGTTTCGGTCGACCAGGGAAATGTTGAACTAAGGGCTCGGTCGACCAGGAGAGGGCGATTTCTCAAATTTTCGAGGTTCGGTCGACCAGGCCATTTTGAACTGGTTGGTTCGGTCGACCAGACCGATGGGATTTCTCCCGAGGACCCTCCGATCGACCAGGTAGTTGGAGAACAAAAGTGTTCGGTCGACCAGATGGTCAAAATGTTGACCAGGGAGGGTTTCGGTCGACCAGGCCTTTTTGAACTACCTGGTTCGGTCGACGAGGGCCTTGGTCAACAGTTGACCCAGGCCTGGTTCGGTCAACCGAAAGTGCACCAAGTGTGCATTTCGGTCCCGTTTCGAATCATACAAATCCTATTCAAGTGTCTAACAAACATATGTGCAAATGTGTGTATCCTAGGGTCACTTGGGGTCCAATTTGAAGACACCGATTAAGTCTGGTGTCAGTCGACCGAAGGTCAACCGAAGGGAAAAACCCTAAGGTCTTTCTAAGGTCCTTTCTCATTCATGGTTTGTTTGAACTTACGTAATAAATCATACATGTGATGTGTGTGAGCTTATTACAAACCAAATAGCCCTAATTAATATTATAGACCAATTACACAAATGAATAATATATTACAACACAAAGTAATTGGGTCTTCAATCTTTGCTTGCTTTGTGCATATCTTAATCTTAACAGTCTTAGTTCCTGCACAAAACCTCAAACACTCATTTGATACAATAAGTATTTGTATAATCAAAACCGGGCGTAACCAATGAGGTCAACACTATGCCCTAAACCCAAAACCCTAAATCATAAACCCTAAACACTAAACCGTAAACCAAAAAATCTGAACCCTAAACCCTAAACCGTAAAGCCTAAAAACTAAACCCTAAACCCTAAACCTTAAACCCTAAACCCTAAACCCAAAAAACCCTAAACCCTAAATCCTAAACCCTAAACCATAAAAACAAAAAACCCTAAACCATAAATCCTAAACACTAAACCCTAAACCCTAAAACCTTTACCTTAAACCCTAAAGTCTAAACCCTAAACCCTAAACCCCAAACCCTAACCCTAAACCATAAACCCCAAACACTATACCCGAAAGCCTAAACCGAAAAAACCCAAAATCGTAAACCATAAACCCTAAACCCTAAACCCTAAACACAAAATACCCTAAACCCTAAATCCTAAACCCTAAAACCTAAAAACCCTAAACCCTAAACCCTAAAACCCTAAACCCAAAATCCTAAACCATAAACCCTAAAAACCCTAAAACCTAAACCCTAAACCCAAAATCCTAAACCATAAACCCTAAACCCTAAACCCTAAACCCTAAACCCTAAATACTAAACCCTAAACCCTCAACCCTAAACCCTAACCCTTAGACCTAAATACCAAACCCTAAAACCTAGACCCTAAACCCTAAACCATAAACCCCAAACCCTACACCCAAAACCCTAAACACTAAACCCTAAAGTTGTAAACACTAAACACTAAACACTAAACCCTAAACCCTAACACCTATACACTAATCCCCAACCCCTAAACCTTAAACCCTCAACCCTAAACCCTAAACCCTAAAAAGTAAACCCTAAACCCTAACCCTAAGCCCTAAACCCAAAAAACGCTAAACCCTTAATCCAAAACCCTACACCCTAAACCCTAAACAAAAAACCCTACACCCTAAACCCAAAAAACCCTAAACCCTAAACCTAAAAACCTAAACCCTAAAACCTATGCCCAAAATCCAAAACCCTAAACCCTAAATCCTAAACCCTAAACCCTAAACCCTAAACCCTAAACCTAAAACCCTAAAAACTAACCTCAACCCTAAGCCCTAAACCAAAAAACCATAAACCCTAAACCCTAAACCTAAAAAACTAAACCCTAAACCCTAAACCCTTAAACCCTTAACCGAAAACCCTAAACCCTAAACGTTAAACCCGAAACCCTAAAACCTATGCCTTAAAGCCTAAACCATAAATCCAAAACCCTAAACCCTAACCTTAAACCCTAAACCCTAAAACGTAAACCCTAAATTCTAAAACCTAAACCCTAAAACATAAAACCTAAACCCTAAACCATAAACCTTAAATCCCAAACACTAAACCCTAAACCCTAAACCCTAAATCCGAAGCCCTAATTTCTAAAACCCTAAACCCTAAACCTTAAACCCTAAATCCTAAATCCTAAACCCCAAACCCCTAAACCCAAAACCTAAAACCCTAAACCCTAAACCTTAAACCTTAAAACCTATGCCCTAAACCCTAAATTCTAAACCCTTAACCCTAAGCCGTAAACCCTAGACCCTAAAAACTAACCCTCAACCCTAAACCCTAAACCCCAAAACCCAAAACCCTAAACCCTAAAAAGTAAAACCTAAACCCTAAAAAGTAAACCTTACATCCTAAACCCTTAACCCCCAAACCGTAAACCCTAAACGTTAAACCCGAAACCCTAAAACCTATGCCCTAAACCCCAAACCCTAAATCCCAAACACAAAACCCTAAACCCTAAATCCGAAACCCTAATTTCTAAAACCCTAAAACCTAAACCTTAAACCCTAAATCCTAAATCCTAAACCCCAAACCCCTAAACCCTAAACCTAAAACCCTAAACCTTAAACCTTAAAACCTATGCCCTAAACCCTAAACCCTAAACCGTAAATCCTAAACCCTAAACCCTAAGCCATAAACCCAAGACCCTAAAAACTAACCCTCAACCCTAAACCCAAAACCCTAAAATCCTAAAACCTAAATCGTAAAACCTGAAACCGAACACCCTAAACCCGAAACCCTAAACCCTAAACCCTATAACGCAAAACCTTAAACCCTAAACCCTAAACCCTAAACCCAAAACCTAAAAAACCTAAACCCTAAACCCTAAACCGAAAAAACCCTATACCCTAAATCCTAAGCCCTAAACCCTAAACCCTAATCCAAAAAAATCCAAAACCCTAAATCCTAAACCCTAAACCCTAAACCCTAAACCCAAAACCCTAAATCCTAAACACAAAACTCTAAAACCCTAAACCCGAAACCCTAAAAACTAAACCCTAAACCCTAGACCCCAAACCCTAACCCTAAACCCTAAACCTTAAACCCTAAACCCCACACCCTAAACCAAAAAACCAAAATCCTAAACCCTAAACCATAAACCCTAAAACCTACGCCCTAAACCCTAAACCCTAAACACTAAATCTTAAACCCTAAACCCTAAACCCTAAACCCCAAACACAAAAAACTAAATCCAAAACTCAAAACCTTAAAACCTAAACCCTAAATCCTAAAATCGAAACCCTAAACACCAAGCCCTAAACCATAAATATGAAACCCTCAACCCTAAAACCGTAAACCATAAACCCTAAGCCCTAGGCCCTAAACCCCCAAACCTCCTAAACCCTAAACCCCCAAACCTCCTAAACCCTAAACCCTAAACACTAAACCCCATGCCCAAAAACCTATGCCCTAAACCCTAAATCTTAAACCCTAAACCCTAAACCCTAAATCCTAAACCCTAAACCCTAAACCCTAAACCCTAAAAACAAAACCCTAAACCCTAAACCCTAAAACCCTAAAACCTAAACCCTAAGCTCAAAACCCTAAAACCTAAACCCTAAGCCCGAAACCCTAAACCCTAAACCCTATAACGCTAAACCCTAAACCATAATCCCAAAAAACCCTAAACCCTAAATCCTAAACACGAAACCCTAAACCCTAAACCCTAAACCCTAAATCCTAAACCCTAAACCCAAAACCCTAAACCCTAAATCCTAAATCCTAAACCATAAACCCTAAACCCTAAACCCTAAAACCTATGCCATAAACCCTAAACTGTAAACCCTAAACCCCAAACCCTAACCTATGCCCTAAACCCTATACCCTAAACCTTAAAAACTAAACCCTGCACCCAAAACCCTAAACCTAAACCATGAACCCTAAACCAAAAACCCAAAACACTAAACCCAAAAAACCCTAAACCCTAAACCCTAAATCCTAAACTCTAAACCCTAAACCCGAAAACCTAAACCCTAAACCCCCCAAAACCCTAAACCCTAAACACAAAACCCTAAACCCAAAATTCGAAAACGTAAACCTTAAAACCCTAAACCCCAAACCCTAAGCCATAAACCTTAAATCCTAAACCCTAAACCCTAAACCCCAAAACCCAAAACCCTAAAACCTATGCCCTAAACACTAAACCCTAAATCCTAAATCCTAAACCATAAACCCGAAACCCTAAACCCTAAACCCCAAACCCTAAAAAGTAAACCATAAACCCTAAACTCTAAACCCTAAACCATAAAGTCCTTAACCCTAAATCCTAAACCATAAGCCCTAAAAACCCTAAACCCTAAACCCTAAACCCTAAATCCTTAACACTAAACCCAAAACCCCAAACCCTAAACCATAAACCCTAAAACCTATGCCCTAAATCCTAAACCCCAAACCCTAAACTTTAAACCCAAAGAACTAAAGCCTAAACCCTAAACGCTAAACCCTAACCCTAAACCCTAAACCCAAACCCTAAACCCTAAACCCAAAACACCCTAAACCCTAAACCCCAAACAAAAAACCCCAAACCCTAACTCCTAAACCCTAAACCCTAAACCCTGAAGACTAAACCCTAAACCCTAAATCCGAAATCGTAAACCATGAACCCTAAACCCTAAACCCTAAAACCTAAACCCTAAACCCTAAACCATAAATCTGAAACCCTAAACCCTAAAAACCTAAACCCTAAACCCTAAACCCTAAAACCAAAAAACCCAAAACCCAAAACCATAAACCCCAAAACCTATGCCCAAAACCCTAAACCCTAAACCCTAAACCCTAAATCACAAACCCTAAACCCTAAACCCTAAATCCTAAACCCTAAACCCTAAACCCTAAAGCCCTAAACCCTAAATCCTAAACCCTAAACCCTAAAAACCCTAAACCCTAAACCCTAAACCCTAAACCCTAAATCCTTAACACTAAACCCTAAACCCTTAAACCCTAAACCCTAAACCCTAAACCCTAAATCCTTAACACTAAACCCTAAACCCTAAACCCTAAACCCTAAACCCTAAACCGTAAACCCTAAACCATAAACCCTAAACCCTAAAGCCCTGAACCCTAAATCCTAAACCCTAAACCCTGAAAACCCTAAACCTTAAATCCTTAACACTAAACGCTCAACCCCTAAACCCTAAACCCTAAACCCTAAACCCTAAACCCTAAACCCTAAACCCTAAACCCTAAACCGTAAACCCTAACCTTAAACCCTATACCCTAAACCCTAAAAACCCTAAACCCCAAACCCTATACCCAAAACCCTAAACCAAAATCCCAAAACCCTAACCTCTAAACCCTAAGCCCTAAACCCAAAAGACTAAACCCTAAACCCTAAATCGGAACCACTAAACCATAAACCCTAAACCCTAAACCCTAAACCCTAAAACATAAACCCTAAACCCTATACACTAAACCCTAAACACAAAAACATAAACCCTAAAACCAAATTTTGAAACCGTAAACCCTAAAACCCTAAACCCTAAACCCTAAACCCCAAACCCTAAACCCCTAAACCTTAAACCCTAAACCCTAAGCCATAAACCCTAAAACCTATGCCCTAAACGCTAAACCCTAAACCCTAAATCATAAACCCTAAACTCTAAATCCCAAACCTTAAAAACTAAACCCTAAACCCTAAACCCAAAACCCTAAACCATAAACCCTTAAACCATAACCCCTAAACCCGAAACCCTAAACCCTAAACCCTGTAACGCGAAACCCAAAACCCTTAACCAAAAACCCTAAAACCCTAAACTGTAAACCCTAAATCCAAAATCCTAAACCCAAAAACCTAAACCCTAAACCCAAAACACTAAAAACTAAACCCAAAACCCTAAACGCTAAACCCTAAAACCTATGCCCTAAACCCTAAACACTAAACCCAAAACCTTAAACACAAAAACTTAAACCCCAAACCCTAAACCATAAACCCTAAACACTAATCCCTAAACCTTATACCCAAAAACCTATGCCCTAAACCCTAAACCCTAAATCCTAAAGCCTAAAGCCTAAAACCTAAACCTTAAACCCTAAAAACTAACCCTAAACCTTAGACCCTAAACGTTAAACTCTAAACCCAAAAAACCCTAAACCCTTAATCCTAAACCCTAAACCCTAAACCCCAAACCCGAAATCCTAAATCCTAAACCCTAAACCCTAAACCCTAAAACTTATGCCCTAAACACTAAAACCTATGACCTAAATCCTAAACCCTAAACCCAAAACCAAAAACCAAAAACCATAAAACCTATGACCTAAACCATAAACCTTGAACCCTACATAATAAACACTAAACCCTAAACCCTAAATCCTAAACCCTAAAAACTAAACCCTAAACCCTAAAACAATAAACCCTAAACTCTAAACCCTAAACCCTAAACCCTAAACCATAAAACCTTAAACCCTAAAACCTTAAACCCGAAACCCTAAACCCTAAACCCCATAATGCCAAACCCTAAACTCTAAACCAAAAACCCTAAAACCCTAAACTGAAAACCCTACACCAAAAACCCTAAACCCAAAAACCTAAGCCCTAAACCCTAAATCCAAAAAACTAAAACCAAAAGCCTAAACACAAAACCCTAAAACTTATTCCCTAAACCCTAAACCCTAAACCCTAAATCATAAACCATAAACACTAAACCGTAAACCTAAAAAACCAAACCCTAAATCCTAAAGCCTAAAGCCTAAAAACTAAACCCCAAACCCTAAACCCTAAACCCAAAACCCTAAACCCCAAAAACCCCAAACCCTAAAACCTAAAATGTAGTCCTTAAAAACCCTAAACCCTAAACCCTAAATCCTAAACCCTAAACCCTAAACCCTAAACAATAAAAACTAAACCCTAAACCCTGAACACTAAACCCCAAACCCTAAAAACTAAACCCTGAACCCTAAACCCCAAACCCTAACCCTAAACCCTAAACTCGAAACACTACACCCGAAAGCCTAAACCATAAAAACCCTAAACCCTAAACACTAAACCCTAAACCCTAAACCCAAAAAACCCTAAACCCTAAATCCCAAACCCTAAAACCTAAAAACCTTAAATCCTAAACCATAAATCCTTAACCCTTCACCCTAAACCCCTAATCCTAAACCCTAAACCACAAAGACCCTAAACCCTAAACTCTAAACCCTATATCCTAAACCTTAAACCCTAAACCCTTAATCCTAAAACCTATGCCCAAAACACTAAACCCTAAACCCTAAATCCAAAACCCTAAACCCAAAACCCTAAACCCTAAACCCTAAAAACTAAACCCCAAACCCTAAACCCTAAACCCTAACCGTAAACCCTAAACCCTCTACCCTAAACCGTAAACCTAAAAAACCCAAAACCCAAAACCCAACACCCTAACCAAAAAACCCAAACCATAACCCATAAACCCTAACCCCTAAACCCTAAACACTAAACCATAAAAACTAAACCCTAAACCCTAAACCCTAACCCTAAACACTAGACCCAAAAACCCCAAAACCCAAAACCTAAAACCCAAAACCATAAAACCAAAACCCTAAACCCTAAACCCTAAATCCTAAACCCTAAACACTAAACCCTAAACCATAAACCCTAAGCCTTAAACCCAAAACCATAAACCCTAACCCCTAAACACTAAACACTAAACCCCTTAACCCTAAATACTAAACCCTAAACCCAAAACCCAAAACCCTAAAATCTATGCCCTAAACCATAAACTCTAAACCTTAAATTCTAAACCCTAAACCCTAAACCCTAAACCATAAACCCTAAACCGTAAACCCTAAAAACTAAAGCCTAAACCCTAAACCCTAAAATCTCAACCCAAAAAACCTAAAACCCATATACCTAAACCCTAAACCCTAAACCGTAAATCCAAAAAATCCTAAACCCTAAACCCAAAACCCAAGACCCTAAACCAAAAACACCAAACCTTAACCTCTTAACCCTAAACCCTAACCCCTAAACCCAAAAAACTAAACACTAAACCCTAAACCCTAAACCCTAAGATCTAAACACTAAACCCGAAGCCTTAAACCCTAAACCCTAAACCATAAACCTTAAACCCTAAAGACAAAACCCTAAACCCCTAAACCCTAAACACTAAACCCTAAACCTAAAACCCTAAACCCTAAAACCTATGCCCTAAACCCTAAACCCTAAACACTAAACCCTAAACCCTAAACCTTAAAAAAACAACCCTAAACCCTAAACCCAAAACTCTTAACCCCAAAAACCCAAAACCTGTAATCCAAAACCCTAAACCCTAAACCCAAAACCCAAAACCCAAAATCAAAAACCCTAAAACCTAAATCGTAAACCCATAATCCTAAACCCTAAACTGTAAATCGTAAACCCAAAAAATCCCTAAACCTTAACCCCTAAACCCTAACCCATAAACACTAAATCCTAAACCCTAATTATAAACCCTAAAATCTAAACCCTAAAAACTAAACCCTAAACTCTAAACCCTAAATCCTAACTCTAAACCCAAAACCCAAAAAACCAAAAACACTAAATCCTAAACCCTAAACCCTAAACCCTAAACCCCAACCCCTAAGAGCTAAACACTGAAACCTAAACCCTAAACCCTAAACCCTAAACCCAAAACACTAAACCCTAAACCCTAAACCCTAAACCCTACACCATAAATCCTAAACCCTAATCCCCAAACACAAAACTCTGAACCACTAAACGCTAAAAAGTAAACCCTAAACCCTAAACCATACACCCTAAAAACTATGTCGTAATCCCCAAACCCTATGCCCTAAATCCTAAACACTAAACGTTAAACCCTAAACCCTAAACCTTTAAAACTAATCCCTAAACCCTAAACCCTAAGCTTTAACCTCAAAAAACCCTAAACCTTTAATCCTAAAACCTAAACCCTAAAAACCCTAAACCCTAAACCCGAAACCCTATATCCTAAACACTAAACCCTAACCCACTAAAGCCAAAATCGTAAACCCTAAACCCTAAAACTTATGCCCCAAACCCTAAACCCTAAATCCTAAACCCTACACCCTATAAACCCTAAACCCTAAACCCTAAACCCTAAAACCAAAAACCTAAAAACTAAACCCAAAACGCTAAACATAAAAAACCCTAAACCCTAAACCCAAAACCCTAAACCCTAAAGCCTAAACCTTAAGACCTAAACACTAAAACCTAAACCTTAAACCCTAAACCCCAAACCCTAAGACCTAAACCCTAAAACCTAAACCCTAAACCCTAAACCCTAAACCCTAAACCTAAAACCAAAAGCCCTAAAGCCCTAGAGCCTAAACCTTAAAAACTAAACCCTAAACATTAAACCCTAAACCCAAAGAACCGTAAACCCTAAATGCAAAAGTCTAAACCCTAAACCCTAAATCCTAAATCCTAAACCTTGAACCATGAACCCTAAATCCTAAACCCTAAACCCTAAAAACAAAACCCGAAACCCTCAACCCTAAACCCTAACCGTAAACCCAAAAAAACCCTAAATCCTAAACCCTAAGACCTAAACACTAAACCCTAAACACCAAACCCTAAACCCAAAACCTAGACACTACATCCTAAACCCCTAAACCCTAAACCCAAAACCCTAAAACCTATGCCCTAAACCCTAAACCCTAAACCCTAAACCCTAAACCCTAAACCCAAAACCTAAACCCTAAACCCTAAACTCTAAACCCTAAACCCTAAACCCTTAATCCTAAACACTAAACCCCAAAAACCCTAAATCCTAAACCCAAAACACAAAATCCTAAACCCTAAACCCTAAACCCCTAAACCCTAAACCCTAAACCCTAAACCCTAAAGCCTAAACCCTAAAACTTATGCCCTAAACCCTAAACCCTAAACCCTAAATCCTAAATCCTAAACCCTAAACACTAAATCCTAAACCCAAAAAAGAAAACCATAAACACCAAATCCCAAACCCTAACCCTAACCCTAAACCCTAAACCCTAAACCCTAAACACTAAACCCGAAACCCTAAACCCAAAAAACCCTAAACCCTAAACCCTAAACCCTAAACCTTAAAACCTAAACCCTAAACCCAAAAAACCCTAAACCCAAAATCCTAAACCCTAAACCCGAAAAACCCTAAACCCAAAGCGCAAAACCCTCAATCCTAAACCTTAAACCCTAAAGCCTAAACCCTAAACCCAAAACACTAAACCCTAAACACTAAAACCTATGGCCAAAATGCTAGACCCTAAACCCTGAATCCTAAAGCCTCTACCCTAAACCCTAATCCCTAAACCCTAACCCGAAATCGTAAACCCAAAAAATCATAAACCATAAACCCTAAACCCAAAACCCTAAACCAAAAACCCCAAACCCAAACCCCCAAACCCTAACCCCAAAACCCTAAACCCTAAACCCTAAACCCAGAACCCCAAATCCTAAATCCTAAACCCTAACCTGAAACACTCAACCCTAAACCCTAAAAACTAAACCTCAAACCCTAAACCCTAAACCCTAAACCCTAAACCCAAAAACCTTAAACCCTAAACCCTACAAACAAAACCCCAAACACTAAACCCCAAACCCTAAACCCTAAGACCTAAACATAAAACCATAAACCTAAAACCCTAAACCCCAAACCCTAAACCCTAAACCCTAAACCCTATACACTAAACCCTAAACCACTAAACCCTAAACACTAAACACTAAACCCAAAACCCAAAACCCTAAAACCTATACCCTAAACCCTAAACCCTAAACCTTAAATCCTAAACCCTAAATGCAAAACCCAAAACCCAAAACCCCAAACCCTAAACGCTAAACCCTAAACCTTAAACCCTAAACCCTAACCCCAAAGACCTAAACACTAAACCCTAAACCCTATACCCTAAACACTAAACCGCAAACCACAAAACCCTAAACACTATACCCTAAACCCAAAACCCAAAACCCTAAAACCTATTCCCTAAACCCTAAACTCCAAACGCAAAAAACCATAAACCCTGAACCCCTAAACCTTAAACCCTAAACCCTAAATCCTAAACACTAAACCCGAAACACTAAACTCTAAACCATAAAAACGAAACCCTAAACCCTAAACCCCAAACCCTAACCCAAAACCCTAAACCCAAAACCAAAAACCTGAAACCCTAAACCCAAAAGACCCTAAATCCTAAACTCTAAACCCTAAACCCTAAACCATAAACCCTAAACCTTAAAGCCTAAACCCTAAACCCTAAACCCCAAACCATAAACCCTAAACGCAAAAGTCCCTAAACCCAAAATCCTAAACAATAAACCCTAAAAACCCAAAACCCTAAACCCTAAATCTAAATCCTAAACCTTAAACCCTAAACCCAAAACCCTAAACCTTAAACCCTAATCCTAAACCCTAAACCCCAAACCCAAAACCTTAAGACCGAAACACTAAACCCTAAACCCTAAACCTTAAACCCTAAACACTAAACCCAAAACCCCTAAACCCAAAACACTAAACCTTAAACCCAAAACCCAAGAAACTAAAACATATGCCCTAAACCCTAAACCTTAAACCCTAAACTCTAAACCCAAAAAACCCTAAACCCTTAATCCTAAACCCTAAACCCTAAAAACCCTAAACCCTAAACCCTAAACCCTAAACCCTAAACCACTAAACCCTAAACCCTAAACCCTAAACTTTAAAGCCTAAACCCTAAAAGTTATGCCCTAAACCCTAAACCCTAAACCCTAAACCCTAAACACTAAATCCTAAATCCTAAACCCTAAACACTAAACCCTAAACCCTGAAAACTAAACCCCAAACCCTAAATCCCACACCCTAACCCTAAGCTGCAAACCCTAACCCTGAACCCTAAACACAAAACCTAAAACCCTAAACCCTAAATCCTAAACCCTAAACCCAAAACCTTAAAACCTAAACCCTAAACCCTAAACCCTAAAGCCAAAAAACCATAAACCCCAAACCCTAAAAACCCTAAACCCTAAGCCCTAAACCCAAAATCGTAAACGTTAAACCTAGACCCCAAACCCTAAACCCTAAACCAAAAAACCTATGCCTAAAACCCTAGACCCTAAACCCTAAATCCTAAACCCTAAACACTAAACCCTCAACCCTAAACCCTAAAACCTAAACCCTAAACCCTAACCATAAACCCTAAACCCTAAGCCCTAAACCATAAACCGAAAAAATTGTCAACCGTAAACCCTAAACCCTAAACCAAAAACCCAAAACCTTACCCTAAACCCTAACCCCTAAACCGTAAACCCTATACCCTAAACCCTTAATCCTAAACCCAAACACTAATCCCTAAACCAAAAAACTTAGAAACTAAACCTTAAACCCTAAACCGAAACCCTAAATCGTAAACCCTAAATCGAAAACCCCAAACCCTAAACCGAAAACCCCAAACCCTAAACCCTAAGACATAAACATTAAACCCTAAACCCTAAACCCTAAACCCAAAACACAAAACCCTAAACCTCAAAACCCTAAACACTAAACCCTAAACCCAAAACCCAAAATCCAAAACCCTAAAACCTATGCCGTAAACCCTAAACCCCAAACCCTAAACCCAAAACCCTAAACCCTAAAACCTAAACCCTAAAAACTAAACCCTAAACCCTAACCCTAAACTCTAAACCAAAAAAACCCTAAACCAGAAACCCCTAAACCCTAAACCCTAAACCCAAAAACTTATGACCTAAACCCTAAACCCAAAACCCAATACCCTAAATGCTAACCCTAAAAACTAAACCCTAAACCCTAAGCCCTAACCCTAAACCCTAAACCCAAAAAACCCTAAACACGAAACTCCTAAACCCTGAACCCTAAACCATAAACTGTAAACCCTAAACCCTAAACACTAACCCCTAAATCCTAAACCCTAAACACTAAACCCTAAACCCAAAACAAAAAACCTGAAACCCTAAACGCAAAAAACCCAAAACCACAAATCCTAAACCTCAAAGCCAAAACCCTAAACCCTAAACCCCAAACCCTAAACCCTAAATCCAAAACCCTAAATCCTAAACATTAAACTCTAAACCCTAAACCCTAAACCCTAAACCCTAAACACTAATCCTAACCCCAAAACCCCCAAAACCCAAAACCCTAAAACTTAAGACCTAAACACTAAATCCTAAACCCTAAACCGTAAACCCCAAACCCAACACCCTAAACTCTAAACACTAAACCCAAAACCCCTAAACCCTAAACCCTAAACCCTAAATCGTAAACCCCAAACCGAAAACCCTAAACGCTAAACACTAAACCCAAAACCCCTAAACCCTAAACCCTAACCTCAAAACCCTAAACCCTAAAACCTTTGTCTTAAACCCTAAACCCTAAACCTTAAATCCTAAACCCTAAACCCTAAATCCTAAAACCTAAAAACTAATCCCCAAACACTAAACCCTAAAAACTAAACTGTAAAACGTAAACCCTAAACCCTAAACCCTAAACTCTAAACCCAAAAAACCCTAAACCCTTAATCCTAAACCCTAAACCCTAAACCGTAAACCCAAAAAACCTAAACCCTAAACCCAAAACCCTAAACCAAAAACCCCAAATCATAACCCCTAAACCCTAATCCCTAAACCCTGAACCCTAAACCCTAAACCCTAACCATAAGCCCTAAACCCTAAACCCTAAAAAATAAACCCTAAACCCTAAACCCTAAACCCTAACCCAAAACCTAAACCCTAAACCCTAAACCCCAAACCCTAAACCCTAAGACCTAAACACTAAACCCTAAACCCTAAACCCTAAACCCTAAAGCATAAACCCTAAAATTATGCCACAAACCCTAAACCTTAAACCCAAAATAAAAAATCTTAAACCCTAAACCCTAAATCCTAAACCCTAAAAACTAAACCCTAAACCCTAAATTCAAAACCCTAACACTAAACTCAAAACCCTAAACCTTAAACCCTAAACACTAAACGCGAAACCCTAAACCAGAAAAACCCTACACCCTAAACACTAAAACCTAAACCCTAAACCCTAAACCCCAAAACCTATGCCCAAAACGCTAGACCCTAAACCCCAAATCCTAAACCCGTAACCCTAAACCCTAAGCCCCGAACCGTAAATCAAAAAAATCTTAAACAATAAACCCTAGATCGAAAACCCTAAACCAAAAACCCCAAACCCAAACCCCCAATCCCTAACCCCTAAACCCTAAACCCCAAACGCTAAACCCAAAACCCTAAACCCTAAATCCTAAACCCTAACCCAAAACACTTAACCCTAAAACCTAAACCCTAAACCCTAAACCCTAAAGCCCAAAAACCCTAAACCCTAAACCCTAAACCCCAAACCTTAAACCCTAAGACCTAAACACAAAATTGTAAACCCTAAATCCTAAACCCTAAACCTTAAACCCTACACCCTAAACCCTATACACTAAACCCTAAACCCCTAAACCCTAAACACTAAACACTAAACCCAAAACCTTAAACCCTAAAATCGATGCCCTAAACCCTGAACCGTAAACTTTAAATCCTAAACCCTAAACCCAAAACCAAAAACCCAAAACTCAAAACCCTAAACCCGAAACCCTAACCCCTAAGACCAAAACACTAAACCCTAAACCCAAAACCCAAAACCCTAAATCCTAAACCCTAAACCCTAAACACTAAACCCTATACCACAAAACCCTAAACACTATACCCTAAACCAAAAACCCTAAACCCTAAAACCTATTCCCTAAACCCTAAACCCTAAACCCGAAACTCTAAACCCAAAAAACCCTAAACCCCTAAACCCTAAACCCTAAACCTTAAAACTTACTCCCTAAACCCTAAACCCTAAACCTTAAATCCTAAACACTAAACCCTAAACACTAAACTCTAAACCCTAAAAACTAAACCCTAAACCCCAAACCCTAACCCTAAACCCTAAACCCTAAACCCTAAACCCAAAACCCGAAACTCAAAACCCAAAAGACAGTAAATCCTAAACTCTAAACCCTAAACCCTAAACCATAAACCCTAAACCTTGAAGCCTAAACCCTAAACCCTAAACCCAAAAGACCCTAAACCCTAAATCTTAAACAATAAACCCTAAAAACCCGAAACCCTAAACCCAAAATCCTAAACCACCCTAAACCTTAAGATCGAAACACTAAACCCTAAACCCTAAACCCTAAACCTTAAACACTAAACCCAAAACCCCAAAACCCTAAACACTAAACCATAAACCCAAAACCCAAGACACTAAAACATAAGCCCTAAACCCTAAAGCCAAAACCCAAAATCCAAAACCCTAAACCCAAAACCCTAAAACCTAAACTCTAAACCTAAAAAACCCTAAACCCTTAATCCTAAACCAAAACCTGTAAAAACTTTAAATCTTAAACCCTAAACCCTAAACCCTAAACCCCTAAACCCTAAACCCTAAACCCTAAACTCTAAAGCATAAACCCTAAAAGTTATGCCCTAAACACTAAACCCTAAACACTAAACACTAAATCCTAAATCCTAAACCCTAAACATTAAACCCTAAACCCTAAAAGCTAAACCCCAGACCCTAAATCCCATACCCTAACCCTGAACCCTAAATCCTAAGCCTAAACCCTAAAAACTAAACCAGAAACCCTAAACCAAAAAAACCCTAAACCTTAAATCCTAAACCCTAAACCCTAAACCTTAAAACCTAAACCCTAAACACTAAACCCTAAAGCAAAAAAACCATAAACCCAAAATCCTAAACCCTAAACATCAAAAACCCTAAACCCTAAGCCCTAAACCCTAAATCCTAAGCCTTAAACCCAAAACCCAAAACCTTAAACCATAAACCCCAAACCCTAAAATCGATGCCTAAAACCCTACACCCTAAACCATAAATCCTAAACCCTAAACACTAAACCCTAAACCCTAAACCCTAACCATAAACCCTAAACCCTAATCACTAAACTGTAAACCCAAAAAATCGTAAACCGTAAACCGTAAACCCTAAACCATAAACCAAAAACCCTAACCCCTAAACACTAATCACTAAATTTTAAACCCTTAATCCAAAACCTTAACACTAACCCCTAAACCCAAAAACCTAGAAACTAAACCCTAAACCCTAAACCCTAAACCCTAAAGCCTAACCCTAAACCCTAAACCCTAAACCCTAAACTATTAACCGTAAACCCTAAAACTTACGACATAAACCCTAAACCCAAAACCCAAAACCTTAAACCCTAAACCCTAACCCTAAAAACTAAACCCTAAACCCTAAACCCTAAACCCTAACCCTAAACTCTAAACCCAAGAAACCCTAAACCCGAAACCCCTAAACCATAAACCCTAAATAATAAATCGTAAACCCTAAACCCCAAACCCTAACCCCTAAATCCTAAACCCTAAACACTAAACCCTAAACCCTAAACAAAAACCTGAAACCCTAAACCCAAAAAACCCAAAACCCTAAACCATAAAACCAAAAAACCCTAAACCCAAAACCCAAAAACAAAAACCGAAAACCATAACCCCTAAGCCCTAATCCCTAAACCTTGAAACCTAAATCCTAAATCCCAAATCGTATCCATAAACCCTAAACCCTAAACCCTACAAACAAAACCCTAAACCCTAACTCTAAACCTTAAACCCTAAACCCTAAACCAGAAAGCCAAAAAACCATAAACCCTAAATCCTAAGCCTTAAACCCCCAAAAACCTAAACCCTAAGCCCCAAACCCTAAATCCTAAACGTTAAACCCAAAACTCAAAACCCAAAACCACCCTAAACCATAAATCCCTAAACCTTAAAACCTGTGCCCAAAACCCTAAACCCTAAACCCCAAATCCTAAACCCTAAAAACTAAACCCTAAATCCTAAACCCTAAAAACTAAACCCTAAACCCTAACAATAAACCCTAAACCCTATGCCCTAATCCGTAAACCCAAAAAACCATAAACCGTAAACTCAAACGCCTAAACCATAAACCCAAAACCCTAACCCCTAAACACTAATCCCTAAACTTTAAACCCTTAATCCAAAACCCAAACACTAAACCCTAAACCGAAAAGCCTAGAAACCAAACCCTAAACCCTAAACCCTAAACCCTAAACCCCAAACCCTAAACCCTAAGACCTAAACATTAAACCCCCAACCCTAAACCCTAAACTCTAAATGCTAAACCTTAAACCCAAAACACTAAACCCAAAACCCAAAACCCCAAAATCTTAAACACTAAACCTTAAACCCAAAATCCTAAACCCTAAAACCTATGCCGTAAACCCTAAACCCTAAATCCTAAACCATAAACCCAAACCCCAAAACCCTAAAACCTAAACCCTAAAAACTAAATCCTAAACCCTAAACCCTAGCCCAAAATTCTAAACCCAAAAAACACAAAACCCGAAACCCCTAAACCCTAAACCCTAAACCCTAAACCATAAACCTTAAACCCTAACCCTAAAAACAAAGCCCTAAACCCTAAACTCTAAACCCAAAAAACCCGAAACCCCTAAACCATAAACCCTAAACCATAAAACGTAAACCCTAAACCCCAAACCCTAACCCCTAAATCCTAAACCCTAAACACTAAACCCCAAACCCTAAACAAAAAACCTAAAACCCGAAACCCAAAAAACCCAAAACCCAAAACTCTAAACCGTAAACCCTAAACCATAAACTCTAAACCTTAAAGCCTAAACCCTAAACCCTAAACCCCAAACCCAAAAGACCCTAAACCCTAAATCCTAAACGTTAAACTCTAAATCCTAAACCTAAACCCAAAACCCAAAACCCAAAACCCTAAACCCTAAAACTTAAGACCTAAACACTAAACCCTAAACCCTAAACCGTATACACCAAACCGAAAACCCTAAACACTAAACACTAAACCCAAAACCCCTAAACCCAAAACCCAAAACCCAAAACCCAAAACCCTAAACCTATGCCTCAAACCCTAAGCCCTAAACACTAATTCCAAAACCCTAAACCCTAAATCCAAAACCCTTAAAACTAATCCCTAAACCGTAAACCCTAAAAACTAAACCCTAAACCGTAAACCCTAAACCCTAAACCCTAAACTCTAAACCCAAAAAACTCTAAATCCTTAATCCTAAACCCTAAACCCTAAATCGTAAACTCAAAAAATCATAAACCCTAAACCCTAAACCCCAAACCCTAAACCAAAAACCCAAAACCATAACTCCTAAACCCTAATCCCTAAACCCTGAACCCTAAACCCAAAATTCCAAATCGTATCTGTAAACCCTAAACCCTAAACCCTACAAACCAAACCCTAAACCCTAAACCATAAACCCTAACCCTAAACCCTAAAAACTAAACCCTAAACCCTAAACCCTAACCCTAAACCCTAAACCCCAAACCCTAAACCCAAAAAACCCTAAACCCTAAACCCTAAACCCTAAAACTTATGCCATAAACCCTAAACCCTAAACCCTAAATCCTAAACCCTAAACACTAAATCCTAAACCCTAAAAACTAAACCCTAAACCCTAAATCCCAAACCCTAACCCTAAACCCTAAACCCTAAACCCTAAACCCTAAACACTAAACCCTAAACCCTAAACCCTAAACCCTAAAACCTAAACCCTAAACCCTAAACCCTAAACCCAAAAAACCCTAAACCTAAAATCCTAAACCCTAAACCCTAAAAACCCTAAACCCTAAGCCCCAAACCCTAAATTCTAAACCTTAAACCCTAAACCTTAAACCCCAAACCCTAAAAACTAAAACCTATGCCAAAAATGCTAGACCCTAAACCCTAAATCCTAAACCCTCAAACCTAAACCCGAATCCCAAAACCCTAAGCCCTGAACCGTAAATCGAAAAAATCGTAAAAAATAAACCCTAAACCCAAAACCCTAAACCAAAAACCCCAAACCCAAACCCCCAAACCCTAACCCCTAAACCCTAAAAACTGAACCCAAAACCTTAAACCCAAAACCCTAAACCCTAAAAACTAAACCCTAACCCTAAACCCTAAACTCTAAACCCTAAACCCTAACCCTAAACCCTAAACCCTATACCCAAAAAACCCTAAACCCTAAACCCTACGAACAAAACCATAAGACCTAAACACAAAATGCTAAACCCTAAACCCTGAACCCTAAACCCTATACACTCAACCGTAAGCCCTTAAACCCTAAACACTAAACACTAAACTCTATATCCTAAAACTTATGCCCTAATCCCCAAACCCTAAACCCTAAATCCCAAACACTAAACTCTAAAAACTAAACCCTAAACCCTAAACCCTAAACTCTAAACCCAAAAACCCTAAAAACTTTAAATCCTAAACCCAAAACCCTAAATCCTAAACCCTAAACCCTAAACCCTAAACCCTAAACCCCAAACCCAAAACCCTAAACCCTAAACCCTAACCCTAAACCTAAACCCTAAATCCTAAATCCTAAACCCTAAACACTAAACCCTAAAAACCCTAAACCCTTAATCCAAAACCCAAAACCCTAAAAACTTCAAATCCTAAACCCAAAACCCTAAATCCTAAACCCTAAACCCTAAACCCTAAAACTTATGCCCTAAACCTTAAACCCTAAACCCTAAATCCTAAATCCTAAACCCTAAACACTAAACCCTAAATGCTAAAAACTAAATCCTAAACCCTAAATCCCAAACCCTAACACTAAACCCTAAACCCTAAAACCATAACACTAAACATGAAACTTTAAGCCCAAAGAACCCTAAACCATAAACCCTAAACCCTAAACCCTAAACCTTAAAACCTAAACCCTAAACCCTAAACCTTAAACCTAAAAAAACACTAAACCCTAAATCCTAAACCCAAGCCATAAAAACTCTAAACCCTAAGCCCCAAACCCTAAATCCTAAACCTTCAACCCTAAACCCTAAACCCAAAATCCTAAACCCTAAAACCTGTGCCCAAAACCCTAGACCCTAAACCCTAAACCATAAACCCAAAAACCTAAACCCTAAACCCTAAACTCAAAACCCAAAAAACCCCAAAGAATCTATCCTAAACCCTAAACCCTAAACCGTAAACCCAAAAAACACTAAACCCAAAACTCTAAACCCAAAACCGTAAACCAAAAACCCCAAACCCTAACCCCTAAACCCTAAACCCTAAACCTCAAATCCTAAACCCAAACAAAAAACCCTAAACCCTATAAGTGAAACCCTAAACCCTAAACCCTAACTCAAAACCCTAAACCCAGAAAACCATAAACCCTAAACCCTAAACCCAAAAGCCTAGATCCCAAACCCTAAGACCCCAAACCCCAAACCATAAGACCTAAACACAAAACCCTAAACCATAAACCGTAAACACTAAACCCTAAACACTAAACCCTAAACCCTAAACCCTAAACCCTAAACCCTAAAACCTAACGACTAAACCCTAAACCACTAAACCCTAAACACTAAACCCTAAACCCTAAACCCTACACCCTAAAACCTAAGCCCTAATCCCTAAACACTAAACCCAAAATCCTAAGCCCGAAACCCTAAAAACAAAACACTAAACCCTACACCCAAAACCCAAAACCCTAAATCCTAAACCCTAAACCCTAAATCCTAAACCATAAACCCTAAACCATAAAACTTATGCCCTAAACCCTCAACCCTAAACTCTAAACCCTAAATCCTAAATACTAAAGCCCAAACACTAAACCCTAAACCCTAAAAACAAAACCCTAAACCCTAAATCCCAAAACCTAACCCTAAACCCTAAACCCTAAACACTAAACCTAAAACCCTAAACCCAAAAAATCCAAAAACCTAAACCCTAAACCTTTAAACTGAAACCCTAAACCATAAACCCTAAGCCCCAAAAACCATAAACCCTAAGCCCCAAAAACCCAAAACCCTAAGCCCCAAACCCTAAATCCTAAACCTTAAACCCTAATCTCTAAACCCTAAACCCTAAACCCTAAACCCTAAAACCTATGCCCAAAACCCTAGACGCTAAACCATAAATCCTAAACCCTACACCCTAAACCCTAAATGCTAACATTTAAACCCTAAATCCTAAACCCTAAACCTTAACCCTAAACCCTAAACCCTAAGCCCTGAACCGTAAACCCAAAAAATCGTAAACCCTAACCGTAAACCGTAAACCCTAAATCGAAAGCCCTAAACTAAAAACCTGAAACCCTAACCCCTAAACCCTAACCACTAAACCCTAAACCCAAAACCCAAAACCCTAAACCCCAAAAACTAAATCCTAAACCCTAAATCCTAAATGCTAAACCCAAAACCCTAAACTCTAAACCCAAAAAACCTTAAACCCTAAACCCTAACCCCAAACCCTAAACCTTAAACCCTAAGACCGAAACACTAAACCCTAAACCCGAAACCCTAAACGCTAAACCCTAAACCTTAAACCCTAAACCCTAAACACTAAACCCTAAACCCCTAAACCTTAAAAACTAATCCCTAAACCCAAAAACCTAGGCCCTAAACCTTAAACCCTAAACCGTAAATGCCAAACCCTATACCCAAAACCCTAAACCCTAAAAACTAAACTCTAAACCCTAAACCCTAAACCCATAAACCCTACACCGTAAACCCTAAACCTTAAAACCTAAACACTAAACCCAAAACCTTAAACCCTAAACCAAAAAAGCCCTAAAACATAAATCCTACACCCTAAACCCTAAAAACCTTAAACCCTAAGCCCAAACCCTAAATCCTAAACCATAAACCATAAACCCTAAACCCTAAATCCTAAACACTAAACCCTAAAACCTATGCCCAAAACCCAAGACCCTAAACCATAAATCCTAAACCCTAAACCCTAAAAACTAAACCCGAAATCCTAAACCCTAAACCTTAACCCCACACTCTAAGCCCTAAGCCTTGAACCGTAAACCCAAAAAATCAAAAACCCAAAACCGTAAACCCTAAACCCTAAACCCAAAACCCTAAACTAAAAACCCCAAACCCTAAACCCTAAACCCTAAACTAAAAACCCCAAACCCTAACCCCTAAACCCTAAACCCTAAACCCTAAATCCTAAACCATAACCATAAACCCTAAACCCGAAGCCCTAAACCCTAAACCCTAAACCCAAAACCCTAACCCTAACCCCTAAACTCTAAACCAAAAAACCCCTAAACCCTAAACCCTAAACCAAAAACCCTAAACCCTAAACCCAAAGACCGAAACACTAAACCCTAAACCCTAAACCCTAAACCCTAAACACTAAACCCTAAACCCCTAAACCCTAAACACTAAACCCAAAACCCAAAACCCTAAACCCTAAAACCTATGCCCTAAACCCTAAACCCTAAACCGTAAATGCTAAACCCTAAACCCAAAACCCAAAACCCTAAACCCTAAAAACTAAACTCTAAACCCTAAACCCTAAAACTTACGCCCCAAACCCTAAACCCTAAACCCTAAATCCTAAAACCTATACCATAAATAGTAAACCCTAAACCCAAAAAACTAAATCCTAAAACCTAAACCCCAAACCCTAACCCTAAACCCTAAACCCAAAAAACCCTAAGCCCTAAATCCTAAACCCTAAACCCTAAAAACCCTAAAACCTAAGCCCCAAACCCTAAATCCTAAACCTTAAACCCTAAACCCTAAACCCTAAACCCTAAAACTTATGCCCAAAACCCTAAACCCTAAACCATAAATCCTAAACCCTAAACCCTAAAGCCTAAACCATAAAAACTAAACCCTAAATCCTAAACCCTAAACCTTATCCCTAAACCCTAAACCCTAAGACCTGAACCGTAAACCCAAAAAATCGTAAACCCAAAACTGTAAACCCTAAACCCTAAATCAAAAACCCTAAACTAAAAACCCCAAACCAAAACCCGTAAATCCTAACCCCTAAACCCAAAACCCAAAACCCTAAACCCAAAATCGAAAATCGAAAACCGAAAACCCTAAAAACTAAACCATAAACCCTAAATCCTATACCCTAATCCTTGAACCCTAACCCTAAACCCAAAACTCTAAACCCAAAAAATCGTAAGCCCTAAACCGAAACCCTAAATCCTAAACCCTTAGACCGAAACACTAAACCCTAAACCCTAAACCCCAAACCCTAAACCCTAAACACTAAACCCGAAACCCCTAAACCCAAAACACTAAACCCTAAACCCTAAAAACCCTAAACCCTAAACCCTAAACCATAAACCCTAAACCTTGAAGCCTAAACCCTAAACCCTAAACCCTAAATCCTAAACAATAAACCCTAAAAGCCCTAAACCCTATTCCGAAAACCAAAACCCTAAACCCAAAACCCTAAACCACCCTAAACCTTAAGATCGAAACACTAAACCCTAAACCCTAAACCCTAAACCCTAAACACTAAACCCAAAACCCTAAACCCTAAACACTAAACCCTAAACCAAAAACCCAAGACACAAACAAAAGCCCTAAACCCTAAAGCCAAAACCCAAAATCCAAAACCCTAAACCCAAAACCCTAAAACCTAAATTCTAAACCCAAAAAACCCTAAACCCTTAATCCTAAACCCAAACCCCTATAAACTTTATATCCTAAACCCTAAACCCTAAACCCTAACCCTAAACCCCTAAACCCTAAACCCTAAACCCTAAACTCTAAAGCATAAACCCTAAAAGTTATGCCCTAAACCCGAAACCCTAAACACTAAACACTAAATCCTAAATCCTAAACCCTAAACATTAAACCCTAAACCCTAAAAGCTAAACCCCAGACCCTAAATCCCATACCCTAACCCTGAACCCTAAACCCTAAGCCTAAACCCTAAAAACTAAACCATAAACCATAAATCAAAACAACTCTAAACCCTAAATCCTAAACCCTAAACCCTAAACCCTACACCCTAAAGCCAAAAACCATAAACCCTAAATGCTAAACCCTAAACATCAAAAACCCTAAACCCTAAGCCCTAAACCCTAAATCTTAAACCTTAAACCCAAAACCCTAATCATAAACCCTAAACCATAAGCCCTAAACTGTAAACCCAAAAAATCGTAAACCGTAAACCCTAAACCCTAAACCATAAACCCAAAACCCTAACCCCTAAACACTAACCCCTAAACTTTAAACCCTTAATCCAAAACCCTAACACTAAACCCTAAACCCAAAAACCTAGAAACTAAACCCTAAACCCTAAACCCTAAACCCTTACCCTAAACCCTAAACCCTAAACCCCAAACCCTAAACCCTAAACCCCAAACCCTAAACCCTAAGACCTAAACATTAAACCCTAAACCCTAAAACCCAAAACCCTAAACACTAAACCCTAAACCCAAAACCCAAAACCCTAAAACCTATGCCCTAAACCCCAAACCCTAAACCCTAAATCCTAAACCCTAAACCCTAAAACCTAAACCCTAAAAACTAAACCCTAAACCCTAAACCTTAACCCTAAACTCTAAACCCAAAAAACCCTAAACCCAAAACCCCTAAACCCTAAACCCTAAACCCTAAACCATAAACCGTAAACCCTAAAACTTATGACCTAAACCCTAAACCCAAAACCCAAAACCTTAAACCCTAAACCCTAACCCTAAAAACTAAACCCTAAACCCTAA
Organism: Malania oleifera; assembly: GCF_029873635.1. Lineage (NCBI taxonomy): Eukaryota > Viridiplantae > Streptophyta > Magnoliopsida > Santalales > Ximeniaceae > Malania > Malania oleifera. Next base: position 1,845 of record NW_026651975.1, on the reverse strand, counting down.
ACCCTAACCCTAAACTCTAAACCCAAGAAACCCTAAACCCGAAACCCCTAAACCATAAACCCTAAATAATAAATCGTAAACCCTAAACCCCAAACCCTAAACCCTAAATCCTAAACCCTAAACACTAAACCCTAAACCCTAAACAAAAAACCTAGAATGATTTTAAGATTCATGCATTTCATGTACATCATGAAAGTACTTACATGAGCTTAGAAATGTGTTTAAAATCATGGAAAACTTGTTGTATAAAAGACCCAAGCAAAGAATTAAAGTAGAATTTTAAACTGGAAATGAATATGTGTGAAAGAGGGGACTTCGGTAGCCTAAAGTTATCCTCAGGCGCTTGAAGAATTTCTTCAGTAGCCTGAAGATTAAGTTCGGTAGCCTAAAGAATTAAATGGAAAAGACAGAACCTAGCAGAGGTACCTTAGTTTCTGACATTGGAACCTCAAGCGCCTGAAGTTGACACTTCAGGAGCCTGAAGTCGAATTCTGTTGCTTGAACTCTCGGGAAAGCCTAAAAATCAGTTCTTTATTAAAAAGACACGCGAGGTATCTTATTGATCCAACGGCTGAGATCTATCCTAAGGGTAATATACTATATATTATGAATATGTCAACCCTAGAACAAGTGTGAGACACACAAGAAAGAGAAGAACACACCTTGCTGCAAGTTTGTTGATTATCTATTCTTAGTGCTATTCGTTTGCCTATACATCAATCTCATATCTTCAAGCTTGGGCAAATCAATTCAGATTTTCAAAGGGAACTTGTTTACTCTACTGTACTTCAATCTAGTATTGAGGTTTGATCTTTCAAGTTTTTATTCTTGTGATTTTTACATATCATCTCATTGTTTGTTCTTGACTAGTATTGAAAAGTATTGATCTTGAGTGTGCCTTTCGTACAAAAGTTATTTTTCTAAGAGATCATTACTTGAGAAAGTTTATCTAACTTGGTAGATTAATTTTTGGTTCAAGAGCATATAAATATACATATATTTTCTCAAAGGGCTTCTTATTGAAAAACCTAGTTTTGATTGAAAGAGTGATCTTGAAAGTATCTTTATATATACCAAGCTATTTTAAACAAGATCATTATTTGTTTTATGGTGTGTGACTCATTGAAAGGTTTGATTCAAGTGTGTGGTTTCTAAAAGGATCTATCTTTAAATACATTAGAACTTGATTTGATTGAGGGATATTTTCCTGCAAATTAATGTACTCAGTTTTGTGGTTGAGTACTTGAAATAAAACTTTGTGATTTTGATTGAGTGTATATTCAAGACAAAGTTTTTGCCAACAAGTTCACTTCAATTATATAAGTGTGCATTTTTGCAAAGTGAACCAAGAACGCTAGATTATTCCAAAACGTTTTGAATTTATCTTTACTTGAAAGTTTTGGTTAAAAAGGGATTTGTGTGTTGAGGCATATCATACATAAAACGATTTTATCGTTTTCATTCATTCACGAGCTTCAAGTTATATCATATGTCAATGTTTTAGGAATTTGAATTGTACTCCCAGCTTTTGTTAGAAGCATTGTTTTGAGTGTATTCTTCAGATTCTATTGTATACACGGTTCGGTGTGTGAACTGGTGTGAGAGGAGAGAGTTATATCTCTCGTAAGCAGCAGAGTAGGAGGAAGCTGTGCCTCTTGTAAGCAGTGGATTGTAAGGGAAGCTCCGTCCCACTTTAAGGAGCAGGGTTAGTGAATCCTTGAGTGGTTGCTCAAGGCGAGGACGTAGGCCAAGTAGGCTGAACCTCGTAAAATCGTGGTTGCATTCTCTCATCCCTTATCTTTTTTATTTTTCGCATCGTATTTCAATTTCCAGCTTGCTTGTGTC
>NW_026651974.1:0-143961 GCF_029873635.1 Malania oleifera | reverse complement strand
TTTCTTTAAACTAGTTTAACAATCCAACTATATTTCAAAAGTAGTGCACAAATAGGAGAAAGATATTGTGATGGTTCGAGTAAAGGGAGATGGAATCATGACATAAAACCAAACTTGGGATTTAACTGTAGCTTCCAAAGGGAAGAGACTGAAAGGTTGCAAAAGTTTATATGTAGTAAGAATTCATATTTTAATAAAATGAAGGAGAGAAATTCAAGGCAAATTTGGTGGCAAAAGATACTCACAGAAAGGATTTGATGATTTATGAAGTTTTTCTTTAGTGGTATCGCATATTCTTCAAATTGTGTTGTGATTGGTAGCCCTTATGATTTTCATTTGGAACAAATGGTGTGAAGACGTTGTTCTTCTGGTGACTTGAGGAAACAAATCTACATGTATCACAAACAGCAAGGGAGTCATTGAACCGGGAAAAGAAAATTTTAGTTTGTAAGTTTGAAGAAAATCTCTTTATAGGCCTGAAACCTTCTCCAAGGCAATTGGTTAACCGTCTTGATTCCTACATGATCAAGATTGGCTACAAACGGTGTGGTAGACCTGTTGCGATATTTGAATAAGCTTGAGTAAGTTTTCTTTTATTTATTTTTTTTTTGTACATCATGACATGTTATAGCATCACAGATTTACTAACGTGAATTAGTTAAAAGACCTGTTGTATAAGGAATTATATAAGGTTTTGGCGCGGTTAGAAATCTTGGGATGGAGATTGCCATGACCAACTGCAGGAAGATTATGCTATCTTAGGACGGTTATGTACAACATGTTAGTGAACTAAAATAATAAATAACAAACTAATAATATTATTCTTACTTAATTACTTAACGCTGTTGAATTGTTTACTTCTATATATATAGATACTCTATATGGTAATATAACTACTATAATTTCCTTAAGTAGTGGCTTGGAAGTAATAGCTTTTGTTTAAGCTAGTGGATGGAATCATATATTCTTATGAGTAAGTTAGTGGCTGAATGTAATATTCTTTTAAGTGTAAAGTGTATCTATATAATATATAATGTACATTTGATCTAAATGCTTTCCTATGACTTCGAGATTCAGCTTCCTCCTCTTGATTCGAGATTCAATTTCAATATCTTGGGAGTCCAGAGAGCTCCACGCGCAATCCATCTCTTTCTCTCTCCTCATCTTCGCCCACTCTCTCTCCTAGACTTCTCTTTCATGTCCGTAAGTCAATCAATGATGGACACAACCCCAAGGATCTAAGGATAGATTCTCTACAGTCTAGCAGAGTGATTTTTTTATAGGGCCTCATAGGCTAGCGCCAACTCTGTAAGTTTTTGGGAATTTCGGTGACTTTTTGCTATTTTTTGGGAGTTTTTAATTATTGATTTAGAGTTTTATGATGGCCTTGTAAATGTGAATGAGATTAGTTATCTAGAATGAGTTGATTGAACTGGGGATTTGATAGTTAATTAGTGTTGGGAAGAGTTTAATTAGTTAATGTTGGGAGCGTGGTGACCCTAGAAGAAATTAATATAGCTATGATTCTCAAGTTTGCACTGAGTAATTTTAGGGTTTTTTATTTGGATACAGGATTTGGTTGAGCCCGCAGGAACAGTTTTGGAACCCCCTGCAAGCGTGGTACAAAAAACTAGGGGTCAGGGTGTTATTTTTAAGGTTTATTTGCCATGTGACAGCCTAGACTTTGGAAATCTTAGAAATATTAGATCTTCTGGAGTTGAACTGTATTTAATTGGATTTTTGGAATATAGGGTCTCGTTTTTCTTCGGTTTAAGGCAACATCTTGAGGAGCAGGTAGGGATTACGTTATAACAACTTTTTTATTAATTTTAAATCAGTTCAATTCGAGTATATATACAATTCTTAATATACTTGGTATAATTTTTGGATGGTTTAGGCATTTGGATCAAAATGATTTTATTATATTCATAGTTGGGAAAAACTGTGGAATGAAATACTTCCATATAAATGGTTGCTAGTACTGCTTGATACGATTATTGTTTGCTTGTGGTTACTATTTGGGTTGCAACATTCTAATTTGGTTATATGGCGGTCCTGGTGAATAAATAGGTGAAACTTGAGGCATTGATGGGTTTAACTTGAATTGGATGTGTTGTTCTATGGTTCATGTAATTGCGATATAGTGTTGGCAGGTATAGGAGGTTGTTAATATTGGCCTTTGTATATTAAGTGGGTAAACAGTGGTATGGAATGTATTGCCTGAGTAATTTGTTTTCAACCTGATTTACTATGAACGGGGTTAGTGTGTGTGTGGATTTGTAACCTTTGTGTGTTAGAAGCTTGTGTAGTAACCTGTGTGGTTGTGAGTCTCATTGGATATGGTGTTCTTCTATGTGGATGTTGAGTCATGTGTGGACTGTGTATTTCTTGTATGATAATATGCGGGTGTGAACGAAGTGTGGTGTGTATCTTGTGTGGGGGTTTGTGATATGTGTATATATGTGGAAGGATCTCTGCAAAATGATTAGCATTGGATATGTTGTCCATTTAATTGCCTAAATATTTATGGTAAGTAGCACTCTCCTCCTCTGCCCGAGGGCTTACTGAGAAGTGAGTGCCCTGATCAGTATCAGTTGTTGCTACACCCAAATAAACGGGTAAGGTTATAAACGGTATCAGAGCAGAGGGGTGCTACTTGTATGGGCGGGTAATCACACCAATCCTCAGAAACTTTTGCTATAAATATTGGCTTGTTTGTGTGACTATAGTATGTATGCTTTTTATTGGTTGTTGTTGATTATTAAATGATAGTATTTTATATTTTATTAAAACTCTTCTGCCACACACTGTTATAGTTTATTTCTTCCTTACTAAGAGGTGTCTCACCCTAGCGTTTATTATTCTTTTCAAGTTCTTCAGGTGATCTAGCTTATAAAGCTCCGAGGCGGGGTTTAGTTTTTGTGGTGGTTTAAAGAACAGATATATGTAAAGTTCTATGTTTAATTTTTTTTTTTCTGGTTATGTATATGGAGAATTGGTTATACTCCTTTATTGGGTTTTGTATATTTGTATATAGTACTCTGGTATTTTATTTGAGGTTATTTAATTAGTTCTATTGCGTGAATGGTATCAAGACGTGTGATAAGGTCTCATCACACCTCGAGCCCCACTGGCGAGTTGTGAGGGGCCCTTACAAAGTGGTATCAAAGCTTTAGGTTATAGATTATGTAGACTTTAGGAGGATTAATACCATAGTATAAGGTTTGAGTTGGATGAGGATACGTCTAGGTAGATTAAGGTATTGATAGGAAATTTGAGTTTTATTTTGTCGGCTAGAGGCAAAAATCTCTTGACAAACTTCTGTGATTTTCTGAATCAGTCGACAGTTTCAAAAAATCACGGTAAATCCATTGATGGTGATGCTTCCAAGCAGAGAGACTGGAACTTGAAAGTAAAATTCAAAGGTTAGGATGGATGATTTATGGGGATAAGCCTTTGAAAGAGAATTTTGATAATTAAAGTGTTGTGATTTGATGATTATCGTTAATAAAATGTTGGATGTTTAATTGAGAATTTGAATATTAATATGTTTTCTTGTTTTATAACTATAACAGTTATGTTAAGATGTGGAGATTTTAAATTTGGCTCTATCCTATCTTCAGGATGGATTCCAAAGGTAAAGGTGTGGATGCTGGAGGGGAGAACGAGTCAGGGACTGTCAGCGGGGATAAGATTGAAACCTCCAGACTGCTACAAGGAATAGTTCGGTAGGTTAGAGAAGAGATAAGATGAGACCTCAAGGGATCGAGCTACCCACTTGTGAACCGGGGTTGTTTGATTGATCATCTCACCCCCCCTGAAACCCTCTGCTTTTGCAGGTGGCACTGACCCAATCATGGCCGAGACTTGGATGCAAGAGATGGAGAAGATATTGGCAGTGCTGAATTGCACTGAGGAGCAGAAGGTTCTTTTTACCACCTTCAAGTTGATCGGGGAAGCTAAACGGTGGTGGAAAGCAGTGAAGATGTTGGAAGAGTAGCGAGTAAAACCTATACCGATGACCTGGGATCATTTCAAGCAGGCCTTCTACGACCGATATTTCCTGCCCATCACTAGGAATGCGAAGGTGGAGGAATTTTTCAACTTGACTCAACGGCACCTCACTGTTTAGCAGTATGCTGCTAGGTTCTTGGAACTTTCCCGCTTTGCACCTTTCATGGTCTCAGATGAATATAAAAAAGCAAGATGGTTTAAAAGGAAGTTAAATCAGAGGATTCATGAGCAAATGACATATTTGTAGATACAAAACTTCATAAAATTGGTGGATAAAGCCACCGTTGCAGAGTCAAGTATGCAGAGAGGTGTAGAGATGTCAGAATGGAGGAAGAGACCCATGTCTCCCAGCCCCCCATGCAAATGTCAGACAAGGGTCATGGAGGGGAGATAGAGAGAATGCGGGTCAGAGGTCAGAAAGGAATGATCGAGGATGACAGGGCGATTCATCACACCCCCATTGTTCTAGATGCAATCAAAGGCATTGGGGAGAATGTCAGGGTAGGGGTGTAGTATGCTATAGGTGCGGCCGATATGGCCATATAGGTCGGAAGTGTCGGGGACCGCCGAACAACGCACCCGCTCCAGATCATGATCGGAGGAGCAACCCGGTATCTCGTGGCAGTGGCAGCTCGGTGCGTGTCTACATGCTTACCCCGACCAAGGGGAAAACTGCTAAACACGCAAGTAACATGTTTATGTTGAGATAAGTAATAAGTTCTATTTAACTCTGGGTGATGCAATTACTTACATGTTGGAATAGATTGAAATGTGGTTAGTTAACTTCCAAGTATGTGAAGATGAGTGATTAATGAATTTCGATGACGAAATTTTTTGGAGGGGAGATTGTAGTGACCAGAAAAAAAAAAAAAAAAATAATAATAATAATAATAATAATAATAATAATATTATTATTATTATTATTATTATTATTATTATTATTATTATTATTATGTTAAAGTTAGAGGATGGAATATAATATTATTTTTTTTAAGTTAGTGAATGGAATATAATATTATTATGATTAAGATAGTGGATGGAATATAATATTCTTTTAATTGTTAAAGTGTATATATACATATATATATGTACATTTCAATCTTAAGCTTCCTATTGAACCTGAGATTCAATTTCAATTTAGGGAGTCCAAAGAGCTCCACGCCAGGCCATCTCTTACTCTCTCCTCATGCTCTCCCACTCTCTCTCTAGATTTCTCTTTCATCCATAAGCTAAATCGACGATCGAACACCACCACAAGAATTTAGGGATGATTCTCTATAAGTATAGCGGAAAGGATTTTTCATAGGGTCATTGTAGGCATAGCTCCAAGGCTCAGGTAAGGTTTTGGGAATTAGGTGAATTTGTTATTTTTGGGAGTTTAATTATTTATTTAGAATTTATGGGCCTTGGAAATGTGAATGAGATTATTTATCTGGGAATGAGTTGATTGAATTAGGGATTTGATAGTTAATTATTTTTTTAAAGAGTTTAATTAGTTAATGTTGGAGCTTGTGGACCTAGAAGAAATTACTATAGTTATTACTCTGGGGTTGAACTGAGTAAGTTAGGGTTTTTAAAATACAGAATTTGGGTGAGTACCGTAGGCACAATTTTGGGAACCCTATAGGCGTGGTATAGGAAACTAGGGTAAGGGTGTTATTTTAAGGCTTATTAGCCATGTGACGTCCTAGACTTGGAAATATTAGAATATTAGGTATTCTGGAGTTGAATTGATTTAGTTGAGATTTTTGGAATACAAGGTCTCCTTTTCTGTTTGGTTTAGGTAGAATCTCGAGGAGCACATAAGGGGAATACGTTAAAACAACTTTTTATTAATTTTAAACTAGTTAAATTCGAGTATACAATTCTATATACTTATGTATAATTTTCTGAACGGTTTAGGCATTTGGATCAAAAATGATTTTGATTATATATCATATTTGGGAAAAATCGTATGGCATGAAAATAACTACCATAATTAAATGGTTGCGAGTACTGCTTGATTACGATTATTGTTCGCTTATGGCTACTGTTTGGGTTGCAAGTTCTGATTGGTTGTGATGCTGTTTGGATGAATAAGTACTGTGAACTTGAATTCATTGATGTGTTTACATGAATTAGATGTGTATTGTTCTATGGTTCATGTAAATTGCGATATAGCATTGGCAGTGGTATGAGGAGGTTGTTATATCGTACCTAATATAAATCGTCATATAACGTTGGCAGTGGTATGAGGAGGTCGTTATATGGACATTTATATTAAGGGGGTAAAACATTGGTAGTGGAATGAGGAGTTTGTTTTACCGATTTACTATGAACGGGATTCTGTGTGTGGATTTGTAACCTATGTGGTTGGGAAGCTAGTGTAGTAACCTATGTGGTTGTGAGTCCTATGTGGACAGTATTCCTGTGTGGACTATATTTCCTGTGTGGATATGGACCCTATATGGAAGTGAATGAAGTGTGTGTGTATCCTGTGTGGATGGGTTGTGATATGCGTGTATACATGGATATTTGTGAAATGATTAGCATTGGGTGTGTGTAAATTTAATTGCATGAATATTTATGGTAAAGTAAAACTCTCCGCTTGAGGGCTTACTGAGAAGTGACTGCCCTGATCAATATCAGTTGTGGCTGCATCCAAATAAAAGGGTAAGGTTACAAATGGTAACAGAGCAAAGGAGTGCTACTTCTATGGGCGGGTTATCGCCCCAATCCTTGGGAACTTTTACTATAAATATTGGCTTGTTTGTGTGACTATAGTATGTATGCATTTTATTGGTTATTGTTGATTATTAAATGACAGTATTTTATATTTTATTAAAACTCTTCTGCCACACACTGTTATAACTTATTTCTTCCTTATTGAGAAGTGTCTCACCCCGGTGATTTATTATTCTTTTCAGGTCCTTCAGGTGATCGAGCTTAGAAAGCTTCGGGGGCGGGATTTAGTTTTGTGAGTGGTTAAAAGAACAGATATATGTAAAGTTCTATGTTTAATTTTTTTTTTTTTCTGGTTATGTAATATGGAAAATTTGGTTATACTCCTTTATGGGTTTGTATATATGTATATAGTACTCTGGCATTTTATTTGAGGTTGTTTAATTAGTTCTGCTGCATAAATGGTATCAAAGACGTGTGATTGTTCTCATCACACCCCAGGCCCCACCCAGCAAGTTTGGAGGCGTTACACAAAAGGTGTTGAAGAGGTTTAGCATGGCTGATGCTAAACCAGTGCGTACACCTTTAGCGAATCATTTTAAGTTTTCTACTGCAGATTGCCCAAGTACGGATGAGGAAATCCGGGACATGTCAAAGGTCCCCTATGCTAGTGTTGTGGGGTGTTTAATGTATGTCATGGTGTGTACAAGGCTACATTTGGCTCATGCGGTGAGCAGGGTAAGTAAGTTTCTCTCTAATCCAGGAAGGCAGTATTGGGAAGCCATCAAATGGATACTCAGATACTTATGGGGTACATCGGGATATGGCATCATGTTCGGCAAGCAATAAGGTTGTCCTTAAGTTATGGAGTTTGTTGATGCTGATTATGCTAGAGATATTGATGATAAAAGGTCTACAACGAGATATGTATTTACCTTTGTAGAAGGATCGGTATGTTGGAGATCTATGGTACAGTCTCTGGTAGCATTATCCATGACTGAGGCGGAATATATGGCAATTGTCAAAGCTACAAAGGAAGCCTTATGGCTTACCGGTTTAGTCAAAAAGCTAGGGTTACGGCAAGACGGAGTGGTGCTGCATTGTGATAGTCAGAGTGTCATTTACTTGGCAAAGAATCAGATATACCATGCTAGAACCAAGCACATTGATGTGAGGTTCCATAGGGTTCGGGAATTGATTGCTTCAGGTAAGCTTGTGTTGGAGAAAGTTCACTCGTCTCAAAATGTAGAGGATATTCTGACGGAATCAATTACTTCAGAGAAGTTCAAGCATTGCTTGGACTTACTCTATGTCTCCAATAGATAGAAGGGAGATGAACCCAATCGAATAGTTCAAGTTCAAGGTGGAGCAATTAGATATGTTTTTGGGGATTCTCCTATGGGGGGTATTGTAACGCCCCGACCTGCCACGTGGGGCTCGGGTGCTACTTTAGTGACGTCTGTGTATCTGATACCGTAGTTAATACATAAATGCAACGGAAATAATGAAAAATTCTCCAACATACATTACTAGAGTATTAAACTACTTTTATACACAAGGGTCTCCCAGAAAATCCATATTACAACCCATAACACTGTACAAAAATAAAACTCAGTCAACACCCACTACATTCATAGACTAAACGGCTAGCTCGGCCCCTCTAGTCTACTAAACACGATCCCTGGTGTTTCTTGAAAAGATAATTTGTATATTGGGGTGAGACACTTCTTAGTAAGGAAGACTAAGTTAAAATCAGTGTGTGGCTAGCATGAATTTTAGTGTATATAGAAAATAACCAGTTCTTCATTTAACCAAAAATAACATTTAAATAGAAGTTCATTCTACACAGTTGAAACTGCCCTTTTTCCTTCCCATAGTATAAACCAGTTTAGTGAAAAATTAACATCATTTACATAAATCCACAGATATGCATAAAGACAACTCCCTGTGACTAACATCATTTACTTCCCCCATGGCACGGGTTGTGCGGCCCGAATGCTGGACTAAGCCTGGGTGATCAGCCCAAAACAAAGTCAAAACATTATCCTCTACAAGTACGTCTGCAGGCATCCACGGCCAAGCTGCAAATCTGACGCCCTTACTTCAATCTCACGCAAGCAGTCAGTTAAGACCCCCTACACTTCTATCCAAAATAGAGTGGGTGCACATAGTCTAATAATCAATCACTAGCAATGGTATCGTGCTCACATAACAACTGGTCCCTAGGGTTCCTAAAGCATATCATGCAATTTAAGTAATAAAAACTATAATTTAAATCATTTCGTTTTACACCTGCCATTTAATAAAAACCTGGCCCCTAGCCGTTAAATAAACTCAGCTCACAACTGTCAAATAAAACTTGGCCCCCGACCATCATATAAAACCCGACCCCCGACCGTCATATCAAATCCATGTATTATTCACAAGAAGTTATAGTATGTTTCACAAACAGTTCCAGTATATTTCACAATCATTCCCAAATTCGATTTCACGATAAACCATAAAATCATTCACCTTCCACACGTTTTCAGTATTCAAACACGATCCAGTTGACAACCAAGAAAACACTATATTTTTAGTTCGTGAGATAAATCAGATTTTCCACCGTTCATATTATTCAAAATATCATACCATATGTCCTAGGTTTGTAAAATCTCTATTAAACGGTTTGTTTTCAAAATAATCTTTGAACTCATAAATAAATAAATAAATAAATAAATAAATAATTTAATTAGTTCATAATTAATAAAAATCCTCACTTAACTTAATCCCCTTACCTGAATCCTGGAAAGTTCGGTAAAAATTCCAGCCCACGCCTGGAGCGTTCAAAACTCCAAACCCTGAAATCACATTATCCGCAATAAAATCAACTCAACCCCAAAATTATAATTTCCTTAATATTCCTAAACTCACAAAATTCCCAATAACTATTTAACATTTCCTAAGCCTATAAAACTCCAAATAAATAATTAAATTCTCAAAAATAGCAAATTTGTTAAATTCCCTAAATCTTACCTTAACCTTGGAGTGGTGCCTAGGAAACCCAAATTGAAAATCCACTCTGATTAAAATGAGGACGATCGAGGCTAGGACTCCATGGTGGTGTCCGATCATTGATTTGACTAAAAATTTAAGAAAAAACTAAGGAAAGGAAAATGATTTACCTTACGCCAGGAGTGGTGCCTACGTCATTCCTATGACAAATCCACTTTAGTAGGAATGTCGATGGCGGAGAATGGAACCCAGTGGTATCTTCTGTTTTTCGATCGGCACCAATTTGGCCAACGAAATCGAGGAGAGAGAGAGAGAGAGAGAAGACGGAGGAGAGAGAGTGGCGTAGAGAGAAATGCATGCTCTCTATATTGAAATGGAAAATGAATCTTCCTTTCGAAGATTGTTTTACTTATATATATAATATTCCGTATTATATTATATTAATATTATAAACATATATATATATATACATATAATTATATATCCATCATAGTATTTATTTAATTATTTTAATTTAATAATTTTTAATTAATTAATTGATTAATAATAATAATAATTTTTTTTTTTTGTTTACACTTCTATGCATATTAATTTTCTGGGGTACACGTATAATCGTCACGGTAGAGATTGTTATTTTTTATGTGACTCTTCTACTTTGAATTTCATAAACAAATAAGGAATAAAAACATAAAGGGGAAACACAGTAAGGACTCGTCGACGAGTGCCCTGTGTTCGTCGACGAGTAAATCCCGAGAATAGAAAAAACTCAGAATTCTGGAGATACCGAGAGTAGAAAATGGGCTAGTCAACAAATGCCCTATTCTCGTTGACGAGTGTCCTTCTCTGAATCGTTGATGAATCCATGTTCTCGTCGACGAGTGCGCCTGGGGTGCAAGTAGTTTTTTGAATTTTGAATTTGAACGTTGGGGTGGTCGGGTAATTGGGGGGAAAACCTCTGAGAGACTGTTATATGTCATTCTAGGCATGTATTGACAGAGTGAGTGATTATTTGATAAGTGTATTGTGTACTTTGAGATCTCCTTAGTGAAATTCTTGTGTCATTGCTTCCGTGGATGTAGGTTTTGCCGAACCACGTAAATCTTATTATTGTTATTGTTGTTTATCATTTTCTGGTTGTGTTTCATTTACTTGCTGTATTTATTCCGTTGTGCTTCGTATTTATATTATCCATATCACAACAATATATACGAAAGCAAATAAAGAAAACAACATAAGAATATATGTGGCTCGGCAAAGCCTATATCCACGGGAGCAATCGGCATAAGAATTTCACTATGAAAATGAAAGTACATAATACAATTGATACAATGATCTCTCCATGATCAAAACATGCCCAAAAAGACATACTTATCAACCCGTTGGAGGCTTCCCTCCAAATACCTAACCGTCACAACATTCCAATTCAAATTTTGAATTCTTTCTTGTAGCCCAGAACACTCGTCGATGAGAACAGGGCACTCGTCGACAAGTCTTCGAGTTTCTGATTTCTTGCTCTCGATATCTCAGAACTTCTGCAATTCTCGGGCTCTCGGTATCTACTCATCGATGAGTGACGCACACTCGTCGACGAGTCCCTACTGCTCAGCACCAATGAATCCATATGCTTTTCTTCTTCATTTGTTTATGAGCCACAACAAGTATAAGAGCCACACGCACAAATACAACAAAGACAAATAAGACCCGACCAAAAATGGGCATCGACACCCACCAAAGAACTTCCCTAGATGCTTTGTCATATGTTTTCTTAAGGTCAATAAAAATCATATGCAAATTCCTCGTCTTTTTTCTAAATTTTTCATGAATTTTCTTAAAAGATAAATAGTTTCTATTGTCAATCTCTTATACATAAAATCAAATTGATTTTTTGAAACTTTCATTTCTAGTTTTATTCATTGTTCAATTATTATTTTTCAAATTTTTATCATATGACTTATGATCTTAATTCTATAATAATTATTACTTTGAATATCACATTTACTTTTTGTATAAAGATATTACCATACTTTTCCTCCATTCGTCTATTATTTTTTTTTTATTATCCTTAGAAAATTATTGAACACATTGGTTAATCATATACTTCTCATATCCCCTAAAATATTTTCAAACTTTAATTGGCATGTTATATGGTCATATTGATTTCCTATTTTTCATATTTTTCCAAGCCACCTTAATATTTGGTGTATACTATATACAATGGCAATTTTATATCCTATGTTCATGAATTCTCCGATTTATTTTCCTAAAATCACTATTGTAAAAATATTAGCTAAAAAGAAAAAAATTGACAACAAAATATAAGATACTAATTATCTTGTAATTAATTTATTACTCATTATATCTAAGACATATATATTTAATATATAAATATTAGTATTTTCAAATATCACCAAGTAGCATGAAATTTTTTTTATATTATAGACGAAAAACTGATTAATTTTACAAAACAAATAAACTAAAAACAATATTACTCACACATTGAATGTGTTTCATTACCGGTCTCTGCATATATAATGAGAATTTCTTTACTTTGACATCTATTTTTCAAATGTTCTAATATATATGTTATTGAATATTAAAAATAATATATGTACCCAAAATTGACAAGTATGTCCATATGGGTGGATAGTTGTAAGGCCAATATTGGACAACATTTGATGTCTCACATGACCACCTTCAAGTTATCCATAACCCTCGATGCGGTTACAAGAGCTACTATTGATGTTTTAGACCACCTTGAGTCACCGATAACCCCCTTAAGCATAATGGAGAGTCACTCATAACTTTTTTAAGCATAATGACGAGTTACCCATAACCCCCCTAAGCATAATGGCGAGTTACCCATTACCCTCCTAAGCATAATGACGAGTCACCCATAACCCCTCTAAGTAAAATGATATGCTCATAAATGCTAAGGTGAAAAGGAGTCTGCCTTCACCACTATAAAAAGGGAATCTTATAAGGAGGTAAAGATCTCATTCTCACTCACTATTTATTTACTGTTACAATCTGAACCTCCTATTCCCTAACTTAAACATTGGAGTGATCCATCAGAATACAACACAGATCTTCCAAACCATTATTATTTGATTCCTTTCAGGTGTTTGTGGTCGAAGGACGATTTAACAAAAGTCGTACGATTCTTGGGAGCAACAATATATAAACATATATAAAAGAGTAAATAACTCGTAACAAATGATAAATAACACATACTGTTATTACTAGCTAAAAACTTTATTTTAGTTACTTTTTCTTTCGTAAGTTTTTATTTTATAACATTCTACAATATTTTAATAAAATTAAAATTTAAAATAATAACTTAAAAATTGTACTTTGTCCAATTATTTAAAATAATTTTCATAATAGTCAATGTCGAAGACATGAGAAACAAATTTAATTCAATTCGAAAATATATTTAAGTAAGAAAATGCTAAAGTTATTAATTAATTATTTAAACAAATAAAACATATTATGAAGAGGATTTCCCCTCTTTAATTTCTACTATTATTAACCTAAAATATTCCAATCTCTAAAAACACCAATAAATAAGAAAAAGCTATAACAATATATGAAAACTCTAGGTATCCTATTACTATTGTATAAATAAATAATTCTTTTTTTAGTGCCTGTTTAATTTTTAACACGGAAACATGGTGAAATTATTTTTACAGCTCCAATTGTTTTTGTAGAGGGGAGACAAAGTCCAGACACGGCCCAAATCACGCCGGCGGGTATTATTCATTTCCGTTAACACTGAGAAAATTCTTTTTTTAAAGTTATAATCTATCTCTAAGTGGCGATGCATCCCTGGCCCTCTCCCAAAAGAAGCGGGCTCGGTTCTTCTGATGAGTGTACCGGTTCCCACGCCCCCCCTTCAAACTCCTGCGCAACGCCCAGAGGGGAAGAGAATCTGAGTTCAATCAATTTGGTTTTCGTCCTTCTCCAACCTCCGCGGCACGACTCGTAATATCTCTGATGAAGTAACGGCTCTTTCCCCTAACCCAATTCGCCAAATGTTCCCACATTCATTCAGTTCCACTTCCACACGTTTTCCTTGTTGTTTTCTGGGTTTTCTTTCTGCTTCTGATTCCGTGGATTGTTCAGATTATATTTGATTTCATCTGGGTTTTCTTTCTTTCCCGTTTTAATATTCTCATTCTTTTGAGGATTTTTTTTTTCGAAGTTCTTTTCTTCATTGACAATGCGGGGAGAGAGAGAAAAAAAGCACGACTCATGAAGAGATCTGATGTAAGATATCTGGATTTCTAATACCACTCTGAACCTATTTTCTACTTTCGAGTCAGTATTTTCTGGCATTGGAGTCTATGATTCTTGCACCCTCTTGGGTACTGTTCTGTGGATTGCATACCGTGGTTAATCTGTTTTGCGCGAGGAATTTCTGCTAATGCCCTGGCCAATGAATGGTCTCTGGCCCTGCCCATGTCCCGTTTATGCGCATTCATGGACTAATCTGAATTTGATTCTCTCTTCTTCACCTTTTCTCTGTGTTTTTTCCTGTTCCGTGTCCCCAGTACTGTCTATTATCTGCTTCAGATAAAGATATGATATTTCTTGTGGTGTATTGTTGACCTTGGAGTTCGAATTAGAATGGTCGAGAGGAATTCCCAATCCCATGGGGTTATCTCCCAGAAATCTTTATTTTGCCTATTTTCAGTTACATCCATTGTTTTCATATTATCTTGGTTCTTTGTGTTGCGTTCCACGGACCGTCCTAGCTTCATTGACCATACTTTATTACCCAGTTCTAACCTCTTTACAACCGACCGATAATGGAAATGCTGAACCCCAGAACAGCGATGACTCCTCAGTTTCATTTCCTTCCACGCTTGTGGCCGAAGAAGAAGAAGTGCCCAGGGAAAAAGATTCTGTGAATTGCAATCCAGAAAAAGCAGTCCTTAAGGTCTTCATGTACGATTTACCCCCTGTGTTTCATTTTGAGCTCTTAGATTGGAAAGCCAAAGGGAGAAATGTTTGGCCTGATCTTCGAACCAGAATTCCTGAATATCCTGGTGGGTTAAACTTGCAACATAGTATAGAATATTGGCTTACACTAGATCTTCTTGCTTCGGAATTTGCTGACCATATAGGTACACGCAGTGCTGTAAGAGTAAAGAACTCGAGTGAAGCAGATGTTATATTTGTCCCCTTCTTTTCCTCACTGAGCTATAATCGATATTCCAAGGTACACCCACACCAAAAGAAGGGCAGGGACAAGTTACTGCAAGAGAAGCTCGTCAGTTTCTTGACAGCTCAAGATGAGTGGAAGAGGTCAGGGGGACGTGACCATTTAATTGTGGCTCATCATCCAAACAGCTTGTTAGATGCTAGGGTGAAGCTGTGGCCTGCAATGTTCATACTTGCAGATTTTGGGAGATATCCCACGAACATAGCAAATGTTGAGAAAGATGTGATTGCGCCTTACAAACATGTGATCAAAACCTTTGCCAACGATTTATCTAGCTTTGATAGCCGTCCGACTTTGCTATACTTCCAAGGAGCCATATATAGAAAAGATGTAAGTGTCCTTCTATCCCTAATTTTTCAGCTGTATTTTTCTTCTTTTGTTTTGTTTTGCCAGTATTTATTTTTTTGATGACTAGAATTGATCCTTATGCTATTAAAGCATGCTACGATATCAAGGCCAGTATTACTTTTTCTTGTTTGCCTTGCTGTGAGAAATGCATTCACTTTGCTGGTTTTCTTTTCTGTCATTACTGTTGTCTCTAGAATGTAGATAAGGTCTTAATATCACGCTCAGAACTCTCGTTTTAGAAATCTATTTAGGAGTGAAGAAGGATTCCCATTACAAACTTCTGGAGACGAGTTCTGTGCTCTTGTAATATCATAAGGTAGACCATAACGTTGGTGACAGCACAATTGGATCAAATTAGGCCCAATCCCAAAGACATGTCTGACTATTTATCAAATTGTGCATTATTCCCATTATTCTATAGGGTACGAACTATAGATATCGAGTTTTGTTCCATGGTTATAGAATTGAGTCTTGAGCCAGTCTCATTCCCTCTCTCAATGCAGTTCATTTGGCAATTGAATTGTTGTCTGAGTATCTTACCCAAATACTTTGCTGCTCTTGGAAAGAAGTCCACATGGGTCTGTAGAGAGAATTCTGCTGCCTTGCTTCGTTTCTTCCCAGTTAAAAAATCATCAAGTTAAATTTCCAGCGGACTTGGCTTTTGTCCTGCCCTTTGCACCTCGAACACTTTCGGTATTTGACATGTTGAATTTCTTAAGACCTTTGGGTCTGCTTTCTGTTTTCTTTAGGCATTTGATTGAGACATTTTAGCAAACTTGTCAAAGAATAATATATCATACACTCACATGCACGCACAGAGAAATATAATAGGAGTGACAACAGAAATGTTTGGACACCTGATCTTATTGATGATTTCTCCAAGCACCAACATATATCAGACTTGAACTTTTTCAGAAGAAGGCAGTAAAGCTTGATACTAGCCCATTCAACCCTAACAAAAGATGACACCTCAGTTTGTAATTAGACAAAATACACTCTCTTAAGCTTTCTCCCTCATCTGCAATACTGAAGCATTTCTTTGATTGAAAGATTTCCATTCTGGTTATGCAGTTTGTAATTTTGAGAGAATGTGATAATTTTTTCCTTGTTAGATTGACCTTTGTGTTCCAAAGGTCAATTTGATGTTTATTGTTCCTGAAAAAGCACTTCATAGAAATAATAATAAAAAGTTAATAGCACCCATTTTTATATGATTTGTGTAATGTTATGACATGCTTTATGTTCCCTCACAAATACCATCTGACTGGGAACCTTTATTTTTCATCATGTTTGTGATTTAGTGTATTGCAGGGTCCACTATAAGTCGATCACATATTTACTTTTTATTTTTTGTAACTTTCAGTTATTGTTTTGTTTCCTATTGCATTAGGTGTATCTGTTGTATAGAAATGTACTGGTTCTTTACTTGTGGCTTTTGGTTTTTAGGGTGGCTTTGTTCGGCAAGAATTATTCTATCTTCTGAAGGATGAGAAAGACGTGCATTTTCAATTTGGAAGTGTTCAGGGGGATGGGATCAGGAAAGCCTCTGAAGGAATGCACTCCTCCAAATTCTGTCTCAACATAGCTGGTGACACTCCCTCATCAAACCGACTCTTTGATGCCATTGCCAGCCACTGCGTCCCTGTCATCATCAGTGATGAGATTGAGCTCCCATATGAGGATGTCCTTGATTACTCTGAATTTTGCTTATTTATTCGGACTTCGGATGCTGTCAAAGAAAAATTCATTGTAAACCTTATTAGGAGTATTGGGAGGGATGAGTGGACTCGAATGTGGGAAAGGTTGAAAGAGGTTGAAATTTTCTTTGAGTATCAGTATCCATCAAAGGAGGGTGATGCTGTCCAAATGATATGGCAGGCTGTGGCCCGTAAAATACCCGCTGTTAGACAGAAGTTACATAAGTCTGGGCGATTTGCTCGTTCTCTTGTTGGCAGAGAAAGAAGCCTAAGAGCGATACCGACTCAAAAGAATTTTTGGCGATGAGAAAAGTAATAATTCTCCAAGGTTTCACAGTTTTTATAGCTTTTGATGCGAGGGACCACAAGTTCTGCTGATCAAGAAATGTGAGGACTCAAATCCTCACAGCAGATTTTGATTGTAAAATTGTGATGATTTTGTTTGTAAACATGGAAAAAATGAAAGGAAAAGAACGAATTGAGGCACTCAGCTGTCTAGGTAAAGCTCCTCTCTAGCATATATAAATTGAGGATCTTTGCATTAAGGGCTGGCATAAAATCATGGAACAAAACAAAAGATTGTTTCATTAATATAGTAATAATTTTGTTTTTTGTTTACTTTCTTTGACAACCAAATCAAAAAGTTCATTTTTTTTTCCCATGTTTTTAAACTTGCAAATGGATCAAATTCAAAAAGGGGGGAGGGGGTCATAGTTAATCATACCTTACCATAAGACTTTCAAAGTCAATGAAATTAGCGTGGGCGTGGGTAACTCAGTAAGGCATGCAATAGAAGATATGATGGGCAAATTGGGATAGATATGATGGGCAAATTGGGATACGGCGAGCTACGATGTTTGATGAGAATTAATGAACATTTAAAAAAATTTATTTTTGGTAAAATGCTGTGCGTACCAAAAAGAACATGACTAATATGCAGCATAATAATTCTAATTGAATTACTTTATGAAATAATAAATTTGATAAATCTACCATATACCCGAATACAATTTTTTTTGAAGTATTTTACTAATTTTTTATGGGCTGGTGTTTAAGATTTTAAATTGCCATTGACTCAAAATTTTTTGAAGTATTGTTTACTCTTGAAAAATAAATCAGTCTCTCATAACTCGAGCACCTACAAACCGATCCTCCTTGCCCCTATTAGTGGATGCTTATTATCTTATCCTAACTACATTACCCCAAACGAAGCCGCCCAGAATCATCTAAAATGTTGGTTTTATTGGGACCCTGTGAGCAACCAGAAAAAATTAGAACACCAGAAATTTACGTGGTTCGGTCAAGATCGACCTACGTCTACGGAGCACGCCACAATTCACTAAAAACCCACCGGAAAGAAATACAACTTTCTCAGCTTCTCTCTTCCTCGTACTCTCTTCTTCCTCTCTTTTCTTCTCTGTTTCTTTTTTGTGCATCTTTCAACTCTCCACAGCTCCTCTATTTATAGGGAGCTTAGAATCAATTACAATGAATTACATTAAATAAAAATGAGAGGTTACATTCATCAATATAAATGGCACAGCTTGTAAACGCGGCACTGCTTGCAAAATGCATTTCCAATTCAACGTCTCACGCGTCTCCAGCTACAACAATCTCCCACTTGGAGACGGAGATGCCTCCTCAACCAGTATCATGAATAAATGATATGCTCAAAATATGTCTTCAGGCATGAAGACCAACTGAAGTTGAACGCAACTTCAGCTTCTCTATAGTCACAACCTTAGTTAACATATTTGCTGGATTTCTGCTACCTTAGCTTTTTTTCAAGTGTCAACACGCCGTTCTCTATCAGAGATCTGACAAAGTGATAACGCAATCCAATATGTTTAGTTCTTGAATGAAATGCGGAGTTCTTTGCTAGATGTATCACACTCTAACTATCACTGTACAAAACATTCATCTCCTGCTTTAATCCAAGCTCCATTAACAAACCCTGAAGCCAAATCATCTCTTTACTGGCTTCTATCACTACTGCATACTCAGCTTCTGTAGTAGATAAAACAACAAACTTCTGTATTTTTGACATCCAACGAACAGTTATTGTGCCAATAGTGAATATATACCCGGTGGTGCTTCTGCGATGATCAATTTCACCTGCAAAATATGCATCTACAAACCCTTGAATTTTCAAATCGCTTTTGCTAAATCATATGCACTTATCAATAGTGCCACGTAGATATCTCAAAATTCACTTCACTGCTTCCCAGTGTGTCTTCCCTAGATTTGACATATATCTACTGACAGCTCCCATTGCTTGGCCAATATCTAGTCTGGTACCAACCATAGCATACATTAGACTTCCAACGGCTGAGGCATATGGTACCTTAGCCATGAAGTCTTTTTCTTCATCTGTCTGGGGAGACTGATCCTTAGAGAGACGGAAGTGACCTTCCAATGGTGTATTTACAATTTTGACACTGCTCATGTTAAACCTCTATAAAACATGGCTGATGTACTCTGACTGAGATAACTGCAACGTTCCTTATTGCTTATCTCTAGAGATTCGCATCCCAAGAATCTGCTTTGTAGGACCCAAGTCTTTCATATCAAATTCCTCTGACAATTTCTGCTTCAATTTTCTGATCTCTTCTATATCTGATCTTGCAACTAGCATATCATCTACATATAATAGTGGGATAATATAGCTAGTACAATACCTTTTGAAGTAGCAACAGTGGTTGACATTGTACTTCTGAAAATTGTTCCTCTGCATACAACTGTCAAATTTCTTGTACCACTGCCTAGAAGCTTGTTTGAGACCATACAAACTCTTCTTCAATTTGCATACAAGATTCTCTTTACCTTTAACTGAGAAACCTTCTGGTTGTTGCATATAAATTTCCTCATCAAGATCACCATGAAGAAATGTCGTCTTTACATCCAACTATTCAAGATGTAAACCCTCTAAGGCAACAATACTCAAAATAAATCTGATGGTTGTTAGTTTGACAACTGGTGCAAAAATATAAGTGTGGTCAATTCCTTCATTCTGTTTGAAACCTTTGACTACTAACCGAGCTTTATACCTCTTAGATCCATCATGCTCTTCTTTAATCTTGTACATCCATTTGTTGTGAAGAGCCTTCTTATCATTGGGCAACTTAGCTAGTTCCTATGTTTTTTTAGAGTTAAGAGACTTCATCTTATCTCTCATTGCAAGCTCCCACTTGCTCAAATCTCTTGCCTAACATGCTTCAACATAGCATTCAGGTTATCCTCCATCTATAAGAAGTAAATGGTTCACATACCTCCTATTTGGTACATGTTGTCGAGAAGATCTCCTAAGCTCTGGTGCTGGAATAGGAGGTGGTGGTGCAACAATCTGCTCCACATGTTTCTTAGCCTGAGGAATCTCAGTATTCTGCTGAGGATTCTCGGTGTTCTGCTGACGTGTTCTTACACCTTCTAAAACATCATCCATATCTACAAAGGTTGTTTTAGACTCTGTAGATTCTGTTGTGTGTCTATCTTTATACATCACCTTTTCATTAAAAATCACATCTCTGCTTCTGATCACCTTTTTGTTTTCATCATCCCAAATGCGATACCCACATTCATCTCCACCATAACCGATGAAAGTGCATTTCCGAGATTTTGGATCTAACTTATTCCTAACATGATCATTGATATGTACATATGCAACACAACTAAAAACTTTCAAATGTGAAAGTCTTACCTCTTTGTTACTCCAAACTTCTTCTGGTAGACTATAGTCCAATGGTACTGATGGACTCTTGTTAATCAAATAAGCTGCTGTGTTGACTGCTTCTGCCCAAAACATCTTTGGAAAGCCTGACTGCATATGCATGCTTCTGGCTTTTTCTGTCGACGTTTTGTTCATCCGCTCGACTACGTCATTGTGTTGAGGCGTACCTGGCACAGTTCTTTCCATTCTGATACCATGTTCATAGCAGAATTTCTTGAACTCGGTGTCAACATACTCACCACTCTTATCTGTTCTCAACTTCTTGATTTTCAAACCAATTTCGTTTTCTACCATTGCTTTCCAAATTTTAAAAGCATCAAAAACATCAGATTTATATTTCAAGAAGTAAACCCATACCTTCTGTGGATGATCATCAATAAATGTGACAAAGTAATGCTTCCCACTTGTGGACGAAATGGTTGTTAGTCCCCATACATCTGAATGGACTAGCTCAAGTCACTTCTTCTTTGGGGTACTAATGTTTGTCTGGAAACTGACTCTCTTCTGTTTCCCAAATATGCAATCCTCATATGTGTCTCCCAAATATGCAATCCTCATATGTGTCAATCTTCACCGATTGTAAATCACTCAACTTACCCTTTTAGTGCATCACCCTAAGTCCCTTCTTACTCAGGTGTTCAAGTCATTGATTTCATATGTTGCTATCATCATTTGCTATAGCAACTATAATAGACATGCATGCATTAGGAGTTACATAAAGAGTACCACTTTTCGTACCTCGTGCAATCGTCAATGCACCCTTCGAAATCTTCCATTCATCACCAATGAAAAATGTGTTATATCCTTCATTTTCCAATTGACCGTATGAGATCAAATTCTTCCTCAGGTCTGGAATATATCTGACATCTCTTAATTTCCATACTGACCCATTCACATTGATGTTCATTGTCCCCTTGCTGGCAATGTCGTAGGGTTGATTATTGCCAAGATATACTTTACCAAAATTACTTGATGTATACTCTTCTAGGCAATCTCTGCTGCAAGTGGCACGGAATGAAGCTCCAGATTCTAACACCCAAGACTCCTTTTTGCTCTCCAAAGAGCAAATCAACATATCATCATTTTCTGAAGCAACATTGGCTTCTATCTTTGCTCTCGTATTATATTCTTTCTTTAGACTTTTACACGGGTTCTTGTAATGACCAATTTTTCCACAGTTCCAGCACTCAATAATTTTTGTGCTGTGGGAACCTGTGTCCTGAGTACCTTTGGAATTTTTGGATTTAGACTGCCTGGGCCTATATCTACCACAGTTGTTTGATCGTCCATGCCTGTTTCCTCTGCCTCAAATTTCCATGTTCAAGGCTGAACTCAAAGTGGAACCATGGTTTGATTGCATTCTGATTTCTTCCATTAAAATCATGTTGACGACCTCATCATATACAAGCTCTGATTTCCCTGCGGAGCTACTGATTGCAGTAACAACACCATTCCAACTTTCAAGCAACTGATTGAGAATTAGTATAGCATGAATCTCATTATCAAATGTTATCTCGATTGAGGCGAGTTGATCCAACAACTTGTTGAAATTATTCAAATGCCTGCTAAAACTTTCACCTATAGACATGGTCATAGTAAATAATCTTTTCATAAGATGTACCTTGTTAGCGGCTGACCGCTGCTCGTACATATTAGAAAGCACATCCATCAAAGACTTGGTGGATGATATATTCTTGATATTGAATGCCACAAACTTTGACAATGTCATTCTGATGGCTCTGAGAGCTTTTCGATCAAGAAACTCCCACTCGTTCTCATTCATAGATGTTGGCTTACCCTTCAATGGTAAGTGCAACTCCTTTCCAAACAAATAATCTTTAATCTGCATCTTCCAGAAATTGAAATTGTTGCCATTGAACATTTCGATTTTTCAAGCTCTTTTCATTCGACATCTTGATTCACTGATCTAGAGATGTAATTAGATCAAATGGACAGCACGTTTGGATCCGAAATGGTCGAAAACCTTAGAAATGGTTAATGTCGTTCAAAAAATGGACTCAAAATGACTCTGAAAAGCCTGGTCAAAGATCAGGTCAAACCTGGTCAACGATGGCAGTGCTGACGCGGAACTGGGTCCACCTGCTAACGTGGTAGGGGATGTGTCGCCGACATCTGACGTGGCGCTGACTCAGCGCGTTGCTGGATCCGAGTATGGATCCGGATCAGGGTCGGGTCGACAATCGATTTTCGAGTTGGATCAAGGATATTCGGTTTGGGTTGAGGTGGTCTAGGCAAGGAAGACCCATGGCGGGCGTGAGCGGCAGGTCACGAGCACGTGACCAGCGCATGACGAGGCATCCTGCTCTGGTGAAGCGCGTGTTGGTGCGTGTGCCTCCGTCTGAGCTCCTTTCGAGCTCCGGTTTGCACCATTGGCTTCCTCTCAGCGAGGTGAAAGTGATGGTGGCCTCAAAATTCAATTTCGAGCCACTGGACAGAGCTCTGATTTCAGTGAATACTCCGATCTAGCCTTTCTGCTCTAACCGGGCTCTGATACCACTTGTTGGGACTTTGTGAGCAACCAAAAAATATTACAACAGCAGAAATTTATGTGGTTCTCTCAAGATCGACTTACGTCCACGGAGCACACCACAATTCACTAAAAAACCGCCGGAAAGAATTATAACTCTCTAAGCTTCTCTCTTTCTCACACTCTCTTCTTCCTCTCTTTTCTTCTCTATTTCTTTTCTGTGCATCTTTCTACTCTCCACAGCTCCTTTATTTATAGGGATCTTGGAATCAATTACAATGAATTACATTAAATAAAAAGGAGAGGTTACATTCATCAATATAAATGGCACAACTTGTAAACGCGGCATAGCTTGCAACACGCATTTCCAACTTAGCGTCTCACGCGTCTCCAGCTACAACAGGCTTTGGATCTAGACCCAACCTGCCCAGATTAAGATTCTTTATTTGGAGTTTCATTGGCTAGAAGACATGACGATTGTAAAGGAAGACCAAAGAGACGTTAACATTTCATATTGTGATACATTACTAGGTGACTGTGTCTTGTCTTGCCATCGATTTATCAAGTCATTATGCTATTTAGGTCACAATGTAACTTTAATTAGCATCCTCTCATGTGGACTTTTTTCTCTAGCGATGATGGATATGGGATACGATCAGCCTTGCCTTTTTCTCACCATTTTCCTAGAATTTGTCAAATAAAAAAATTGGAAAAAAAAATTAAACATTTTCATTTTATATGTTCCCAAATTGTAGTATTGGTTTTGCATCATTCGATGGTTTATGGGCAATGGAGTATTTCTTTGATTTTGCATTAACTAGGTTATTTTTATGCATGTTGGGGTAAATTATTAAGGAATAGTTCTTAACTAACCAATTGCATTATGTTGTGTTAATATTCAAACTTAGAATATTGCAGGACCATTTTATTAGTGACTCACTAACTTTATTCAAGTTTTTATAGCCATTTCAAACTTTGGAAGACCTGACTTTAGTGGATAATTATAGTTTATTGTCTCAATTACATTAGATTGATATCTCCTCTTATTTTGCAATTTTCACAAGGGATTATGCTCAATTTCGACTTATTGAACATGGCCACTTACCAGAGCTTCTCTCTCTCTCTCTCTCTCTCTCTCTCTCTCTCTCTCTCTCTCTCTCTCTCTCTCTCTCTCTCTCTCGCTCTCTCTCGTAAGTGATAAATTAAAGTTGGTTAGAAGAAACTTGTCTCATACACTGGATACGTTAATTTTGAATATGGAAAATAAATTCATTTGATAATTTTTTATGTTCATTTTAAATAATAATCTATGTGTATTTAATAATAAAAATGTATTTGTATTGCTCAAAACTAATTGTAGACAATTCCATCAATTGAATAAAAAAAATTTAAATTACAAAAAATAATTCAATTTTTAACGATCACAAAAAACTATTAATTTATTAATTAAAGAGACTGAAAAATATTAATTAGTTCAATTATCATATTACCAATTTAGATATAAAATACAAAATTTTATGGAAGTTTCCTAACTCATGAAAATTATATGATTGTGGTCGACATAAGGTTTAGATGATCCGTTTGAGTTGCCAACATTTGATGACTTAAGAAAAATAAAGTAAAATGAACCAACCTTGGTTCCTATACCTACACTTTTTATTTATAGCGGGGTCATCATTTTATTTTAGTTTTTTGAAAGGGTAAAATAAAGGAAAATTTTTCTTAGAAAAAGATCTAGTTTGGGAGTACCACTATCAATAGGGAAAGTAAACTTTAAAATCTTCCTAATTTTTGGTTTAATAGGTTTACCTTACCTATTCACAACGTTACTCTCAAATCGGATCTTTTTCTAAGAAAGGTTTTCCTTTACTTTACCTTTTCAAAAAACTAAAATAATGCGGTGACTCTGTTATAAATAAAAAAAGGATAAGTAAAGGAAGCAAGCTTGGTTCATTTTAATTTGGTTTTCTTCAGTGATCAAATGTTGGCAAGTCATACAAGCCATCTAAATTTGGTGTCAACAAATGGGCCATCTAAACTTGGTGTCAATAACTTTGGCCTCGGAATATTTGAGAGTTGGGTTGCCTCATATATGTGTTTGTGCATTTATTTTATGTTGTTAAGTTTACTTGCATGTGTTTTCCTATATGTTATGTTATGTATGATGTGGTTGCAAAGTGATATCTCATGCATCCTTTTCATATTCATAAGTGCTATATTCACACACTTTGACTATGCCGCACGAGTCCTATACTCGTACTCCTTCCTTTGTAGGTTATATGAGAAGGAAGATGTAGTGAGATTCTTCATGGGGTTTTCTCTTCCGTATAGGTCTCATGAAAATTCCTTCAATCGGTTTGTTCTCTTCGAAGACAATCTAAGAGCCTTTAGAGTTTATGATATGTAGAGCCTAACCATACACTAGAAAACTTATAACTATACACTAAAAAAATTTATCTTATATGCTAAAATAGAGCTTTTACTAGTGTTTGGAGATGAACAAGATGTTAAGACACAAAGGGATATAGTCCTTAGGGGCATACTAATATGTTATAACATTGCATCTCGCATGCAGAATTGAATTGCATATACATACAACATACCGATGAGACCAATAAATGTAATAGAAGAGGCATATCTTTCGAAGAAACAACATGCAATAGAAAGGGATGCCATTCCATTCAGTTTTCAAAGTACATTACCTAATAGGATGAGTCTATGGACAAAGAAGCAAGATGTGACCAAAATCTTCGGGTGTTGGAATTGCCTATCGAAGGATGATCAAAGGAAGTTCACAAAATTCTATTGTGAGGATTAGTGTAATCTCAAGAGGGGGGGTGAATTAGAATTTTAAAAACTTTTTCTAATTATTTACCGATTCACAAATAATATCCCAATCAAAATTTAAAGTGTGTATGTATAACAATCACAACAATATATAAATAAACATACACGTGCGGAAATATAAATGAGATAAGGGAGAGAGAGAATGACATCGAGATTTTTATGAGGTTCGGCTATCCCCGCCTACATCCTCTCATTGAGCAAACCACCAAGGATTTCTACTAAACCACTCCTTCAAAACCGGGCGGAGCCACCCATTACACCATTCCTTATAGGCAGACCAACCTCTCCAAGCGATACCTCACGCTCGGTCCACTCTTTATAGGCAAAGCTAGCTCTCCAAATGATATCCCCTCGTTCGGTTTGCTCCTTGTAAGCAGAGCTACCTTTCCAAACAATACCCCATGTCTGGCACAGTTCACAACCCAAACTGCGAAGGCAAAGATTTGAAAATAAATTTTGCGTACAAGAAATGCTTCTTCTACAAGTTAGTTTGTACAATTAAAAATATCTCTAAATGCACTCCCAAATGATTTTAAATATGAAACTCAATAGAGTTTGGTGGAAATGATTTTTCTCAAATGACCTTTGAAATATTAAATGTAAGGAGGCTATCAAGCAAAAAATATATATATATATATATATATATATATATATATATATATATATATACATATATGAGTATGAATATATGTTCTAACCTTTCTCAAGAAGCTTTTCAAGCAAATATATATGAGTGAATATATGCTCAAAGCTTCTTGTATAACTTACAAGAATTTCTCCAAAAATATTTTCAAAAAAAAAGTATGAGAAATATAAATTTGAGGCTCAAGAAGAATTTTGAAAATATCAAATATAAGAAAGCTTTGATGTGGAAAATATGAGTGTAAAAATATGCTCAAAGCTTTTCAAGAAACCCCCAAAATGTTTTCTCCAAAAATTTTATTCAAGAAGAATAGGAGAAATATGGATTTGATCTTCAAAAAGGAGCTTGAAATATGAATAAGAATGAAATAATTTTCATCAAAGCTTCCCACATGTTTTTCTAACATTTTCCAAGTGCTTAAGCTTGGTATTTATAAGCAAAAACACAAGATAGCCATTTTATGGCTATTGGAGTAAAATAATATTTTATTTTGAAAAATCTGACCATTTTATAGCCGTTGCACTAGTTTGCCCATTGGAATCATCAACGAGTGGCATTCACTCGTAGATGAGTCGTGCCCTTTTGTCAACAAGTCACCTGGGCTGAAAACTCGCCAAGGCTATTGCAATTTTTTGTCGACGACTCAATTAGCACTCGTCAACGAGTCAACCCCATTCGTCGACGATTCAGTGTCATGAATCGTCGACGATTGGCCTAGGTAGAAACTCGACTAGGCTACTGGTTAACATTAGTTGACAAATGCCTCACATTAGTCAATGATTACTCTATTTTTCAGCCTAATAAGCCTTCCTTTAAGATCAAAACCACTTCAAACCTTTTGTATAAGTTTAGCATTTTAAGTAAAAGGTTTTTCATGAAAAAATTGAGTTCCTAAGGTTAGTCTAAGGTTGTTTGTGAGAGATTTATATTCAATCATAAGAAATGCATACACAATTGAACCTAAGTACAATACAACTGAAAAATGTGTAGGTCTTCAAGCTTTGCTCTTTAATTTTTATGGAATGCGCCAGGATATATGCTCTATTAAGCGCTTTATTTCTTCCATTTTGCATTGGTCACTTGTGCCTTCTAAAACGTAAATCTGTTCATAAACTAAATGCACAAATGAGATGCTATGATTTGTCATTATCAAAACGGGATAAGACTCAATAATTCAACACCTATGGTCGTATCTTGGATGTTCTCAGAGTGGAGGTAGATTGGAAGGTCCTAGATTTCATAATCTAAAATTGGGATCCAACCTACTGATGTTTCAACTTTGGACCAACCAACATGGTCTCATTTATTGAAGAATATGAAGAATTGCTATAAGTTCCAAAGTTTGCCCATGTCAAAGTCTTCATACATGATCCTAACACTAATTCAATTTGAGAATTGATTCAAGCCATGGGGGGTAAAGCAAATGAGTTAGATGGGGAGACTCAAAAGAAGGGTGAGACCGAAGGATGGCTTTAGAATGGGATAGAGATACTCTTCAAGAAGCATTTTTATGATCTGAACTTCAAGTTTAGACTTAGTTATTAGCTTTAGCTATGTATAGACTTGTCCTAATTCCTTCACCTACACACATTATTGACCAGGGGAGTTGCTATGATATTTGCAAGGATGGAACATAAAATGCAGCATCAATTCCAACCATCATTGACAAGACATTTCCTTCACTCAACTTTTGTCACAAGAAAGGAAAGGAAGCCCTTCTATGTTGTACTCAGCTCTTGTACATATGATTTCTCGACTATATAGCTCCTAACTTGATCAAAAGTGCCTTTATGGGATAAAGGAACTTGTTGCTAGATTATTCTATCAGGCATCAGAATGTAAACATTGCAGTTGGTTGCACCTCAAGTTCTCTTAGTCATGCCCTAGTCGAGACATTATGGAAAGTTTTCAATTTCTTTTTTGTTTAGTTGATGGCTTCATAGCCCCGGTCGTACTTCCAAGGTATCTTGGTCATGCCTTGGTCAAAGCATTCTGTGATTCTACTTGTAAATCGGCACTTTGGAGTTTTCTAATCTTGACCTATTCACCACTTGTGACTGCTTGGTCGCACCACATGGTCGATTAGGGTCATTTTCTTTAACTGCATTAAGGCTTTGGAGACCTAGTCGAGCACTTGGTCAAGCCTTGCACTTCCAAGTTACTTCATTAGCTCCTTGCATTGCTTAACTCTTTAGTTTAAGCTCTAATTTCCTAAAACATGAAACACACCACGTGTAACTCTGAACAGTGATAAGAAAGGATAATTACAACATAAATAAGAACATCACATAGGTAAATGGGGGACTAAAATAGCATATTTTAGCTAGGAACACATTAACACACATAGGGTAAGTGTTGCAGCCATTGTTAGAATGGGTGCCTTAAAGTGTTAGGACTTCCAAATATCAAATTGGAGAAATTTCAAAGCCTACCTTCCCTATTCACAATAGTACTCCCAAACCAAAGTTTGGAAAAAAAAATGTTTTTTCTTTATTTTAACATTTTTTTAAAAAAATTAAAATAAAGTGGTGACTCCATATTTAATAAAATGGGTAAGTGAGATAACCAAGGGGAGTTATGTTACTTACTTTGATTTCATACTAGTCACCAATTGTTGGCAACCCAAAATGGGTATTAAAGACTCAATGCCAACAGAAAAAATCAAATAAAAATAAAGATATAAACAATAATAAAACAAAGTCAATGACAAAATAAAAGATAAAATGACGTGGAAAGGGGAGGTTGTGGGTCCATGTGTTTCTTCTTCTTCTTCTTCTTTTATTTGCTCAACCCTGACCATGAGGTGACCTTGCTCACCTGTAAACCTACACATTGCTAGCACATAATTTCAGCCCCTATTGTGAGGCAACCTCATCTCTATGATTCCCCCTTTTCCTTCTCAATCTTCAGTCCTTATTCTCCAACCACGGCCTAAAATTTTAGCCCCTAGTTGTAGTTCAAACTATGGATGCTCACCCCTTCACCTCCATTCACTCTTCCAACAATGGACATTCTCCCCCTTCCCCTTTGTTCTCTCCCTTTAGCTAGCCCATTGTCATCTACAATCACATCATGTTTCTTAGTTTCTGCTGAAAACGTGTGTGCTTTGTCCGACATCGATTAAAAGAAGAAGGGAAAACCCTTCTTCTCCTTATAACTATCCATCTCCTTTTCCACAATCAGTATTAAATTACAACCACAAATATAGTCTTAGAATTGTGGCAAGCCCCAGGCTCCTCATATTGTAGTTGGCCCTCTTATAGTGACCATTAAAAATATGTCAATTTTATGAGCCTTGTTTAAAATTTGAATTATCTAATTAGGTGTGGCAAGCCCGAGCTCAAGGTTAGGTTTTTTATCTTTTTTTGATTCGAGCTCGAGCCTAAGCTGAGCCTTTGGTCAATCAAAATGATATTGAACACTTAAAGCTCGACTTGACTTGGCTTGTTTGTAGCCCTAATTATCATGTGGCTAGATCCTACATAATGATGTAGGCCACTCTGACGAGGGCATTAGAGATTGAACAAGAGAGCATGTCATGTTCCTACATAAGATGTGTAATAGGGAGATAATGGGACTTACAAGACTAGTTCAGGCCACAACTATGTGAAGTTCCTTTTATAGGACAAACTTATAAGGTTAGTAGGTCAAAGCAGACAATATCTCACCTAAGTTGGGCTAAGACTATTACACTATGCTTGACTAACACTAGAGAGAGTTGGCTCTCCTAGACAAAAGGATTATGCAACTTGAAATATGATTTAAGTATTGTAAAGTGGAAGAGTTGCTAAGAAATCTATATGCAACAAAATTTTATTGTATTTAGGACTATAATGATTTTTGGAAAGAAGGAAAAAAAATTCTTAGTGAGATTATTTTATATTTAATCTTTTAATTAACAACCATGTTGACATGCTTTCTAGACTCCAAATCTTTTAGAATAAAGTTTATTAACTTGTGCTTCAGGAATAGGAACGATAAAGAGCCCTCTAAACATCTACTATGTTATAATGGGTAGCCCCACATTAAGGCCCATAATTGTTTTCTATTATACTTGGTCAATGCATCCATGCTTCATAATAAATTTTTTAATCACAAAGAGGATATATTTATAATAAATAAAGGTCTTTTTTCTAAGAGTCAAAGGTTAGAGTTGGACTCAAGAGTGTTTATGCATGTGTTCCTTGATGTTGATCTTGTAGAAATGAAGTGGTGGATCCTACAAGCTCTAATCCTGTAAATGAGTGGATTCCCATGGTTTCCAAGGCTTTCTCATGGCTCAATAATAGTTCCTAGTTGGTACATAATTGTGACCAAGAATGGCTTTCACTCAAAGAGTGGTTGGAACTAACAAACAAGGGGAAGATTGTTAAGAACTCCTTTTTTAAGTTTATCCCACATTATAAAAACTGACTAAATGATAGGTTTTTATATACATGGTTGGGCCCAATACCTAATATTTTAATATTTTGGGCTAAGTTGGTGCTTAACAATGCATATCAAGTCTGCACAAGAAGGCTAACCCGATCCAAACAAGCATTGTTGACCTTATAGGTCATATCCCATTTTGATTATGACAAATACCTTGGTATATAATGTTAGCCAAGTTTGTGTGCAGGATCAGTCTTGCATGAATTGGAAAAGGCATATGGTGACTCGAAGAATTTGAAGACAAATTGTATACATTTGTAATTTATATTTAATTCATTCAGGTAAGTAATTTTAATCAAAAGGTCTGTAATAATTGATGCATGTCATGAATGGTAGGAACTACAAGCTCAAAGGCCTTAGAATGACCCTAGGTCCCTACACATCACTTGGAAATTAAGAGACCATAGATAAGACTTCGATCGACCGACGCTAGGTTTTTTAGGCTAAGTTAAAATGCCCAGATCTTAGAAAAGACCCGAGGTCCTTGCACAAGCACTTACGTAAGTCTCCATTATCAAATATGCTATAAGGAGAAATCCTTTTTCAAAAATAGGACTTAGGTGGTAAATTGTTAAGGATTCAGGCGACCGAACTTTGGCGTTGAAAATGCCTCGATCGACCGAACAGTTGAAAAGTCAAACTATTGACTATGGCTCCGGCGATCGAACAAATTTGAACTAAATGTCCACGGTCGACCAAACCCAAGTCTTGACTTTTTCCAACAACTCAGGCGCCCGAACATTTACGTTCAAAATACCCCCGGGTGACCGAACATGCAAGTTCAGCAGATCGAACTTGAGACTAGGCAACCGAACCTCGTACAAATTGGAAAATTGCCTTGGTTAGCAAGATGAACCCTTATTCAGGCAACTGAACATGGAAAAGTTATTTTTTCTGTTGTGTCTGTTCGGGTGACCGAACCTATGGCTCAGTCGATCGAAACTCTCAAGTTGGCTTAAATTTTATCGCAGTTAATTGGGGTTAAATTGGGTTAATTTTCTTAAACTCTTTTAAAACAAATTTAATAATTTCCTATGTATCCCCAACGGTTATAATTTAGGCCTTCTCTATATATATGGGTTAATTTGTTTAGATTAGCAAGTAATTAGAAATTCGATTAACAAAATATTCTCTGTATTTTTTAGAACCCTTTTGCAAAATATAAAGCCTATACTCTCTCGTACAATCACTCCTTTTCTAAATCAATCCTTGTGAGAGTTATTTGAGTGGTTATACATTATCCTCATTTGCTAGGAAACTCTCATTGTATTGTGTATTTGATTTTGAATTGAGAGTTGAGCATAAGATTTTTCCCTCGATTTTATTTGATAAATCAGTGTGTGGGAAAATCTAGTGGCTAGTGAGTCTTTGCATTATCATTGCAAGACTCATTGAGCTTGTATTTTTCAGTGTACAAAAATCTTCTCACAAGCTCATTTTTCGAATATCTTTTGTGCTTGAATATTGAGAAAATATTTTTAGAGATATTTAGAATACTCTTGGTAGAAATCTCTAAAACCCTAAACTGTGATTGAGATTTACATCTATACTTAGTTTCAAAGAATAGCTTGTTGATTCACTATTGTGCTTAATTGAATATAGACATTTCTTCGAGTGTTGTTTGCACACATATAGCACCGAGCTTATTGTTCTTACATTATTCGTGTGCATTGATTAATACTAGTGCAAATTTGCTTGATTGAGAAGCATAATATTTGTACACAAATTGTATTGTGATTATGTTGTATTCTAGGCGTGGCTGAGGGGACGTTAATCCAGCCCGGAAGGATTGATTGTAAAGGTTGAGGTCAACCATGTGTTAATTTGACCTAGTTGTATTTCGGCACCGCTCCACCCGTGAAGTGAGCCTTAGTGTAATCCTTGTGCTTGTAAGTTAAGGTGGGGAAATAGGCAGTTTGCCGAACATCAATAACATATCTGGTGTTATCTCTCTTTACCTGCTTTACCTTGCATGCCTAATTAGCTTACTTGTGTAATTTAATTTTAGAATATATATTGATTTATTTTATATCTGCACTAGATTGACCCTAGGATTGTGTAATACTGCTACTGGTTAATTGACCTAGGGAAGAAATTTTAAAATACCAATTCACCCCCCCCCCCCCTCTTGGGATTACAATAAAGCTAAAAAGCATTATCTAAACCCTTATCTAGACTAACATCAACTTATTTTGAATAGCCTTTAAAGTTCCAATCAACACTATTCAATGGCAACATAAAAGTCCGAAACAAATGCTTGACATAAGCAACCACTCCCAAAAGTGTTCCACAATCATCCTCTCATAGAATGGTATACCTGTATGCCAATAATTTGTACTACATATAAACAACAATGAATATTAGCTCATATATACAGTGCATATGTCCCATCAATTTTTGCAAGTTGCATAGACTATTATACCACAATTTTGAAAATTGTTTATACCAACAACCATAATTAAAGGCACAATTTCATTCATTGCAAGTATAGATTATTGTTTATAGTCCCTTAAGTGTAAAATTTGAAGATGCAAATTTTGAACATTTTGAACATGTAGCAAGTCATATGAATTTCGAAACACTTGAAAATAAGAATTTATCACATTCGTAAATTTTTATGATCCTTGTAGTGTATATAAAAAAAATATATATATATATTTGATGTAACTTCATACCTTCCTCTAGCAAATAAAATAATGTTGAACTTCATGTTTAGCATCACAAAAAATATAACTATGCAAACTTTGGTGCATTTCTTTGTGTGTGTGTGTGTGTGTGTGTGTGTGTGTCCCATCTTGTATAAAAATGATCGATCTTATTGCTCTTTGACCTTAAGATCATTTACTGATGCTGTTAGAAAATTAAGATAGAGGTTATATTATTGGACATGCACATCATACTTACATCTTAAAGAAAAACATTTATACTACAAAATGATATGATTTACACTATGGAAACATAGAAGAAACAAAATAAATTGTATGCAAAACCTAAGACATGCCTCAAAGGAACATGCATGTCATACTTGCATAAATAAATGAAGTTGAATGAAAGGAAGGATTAGGCACTTACCTTGGGTTGTTTCTTCACCTTGCACATCAAGTAGAGGCCACTTTTTGTTGAGAATTCCACTTGTGAGTTTGTCCCACATTGGAAAATTTGAGTGGATGATGGGTGCTTATATACTTGGTTGGGCCCAAGACCTAATAGGCTTAAGCTTTTGGGTCAAGCTGGTGTCCACTCATGTGTATCAAGCCCACCCATGGGCTCCTCCGATCCTAACACTCTTTACATTGATCACTCCCCAAATACCCTTATCAAACTTGAAGGAATAAGAATTTCCTCCTTTCTTCCTTCAAACAATAACTACCAATCATCAACTGTCATTGTTAGCAATTGATATATGGCATCAAAGGGGCACATGACATGCCTAAAAGCTCCAACCAGTTATAGTTTTACAACTCAAATTTTTATATTTTGGTAAGACCAATCAATCACCTATAGAGATCCTGCTTGTGAAATGGTGCCCAATGGCTAGTTCAGAGGGAAGGCCGATCAATTTCCTAGAGGGACTAGTTGACCACCTCAAGCTCATTTTTTTCTTCCTTTTAAATTTATCTGCTTCTAAATTTTATATTCAAAAGGACCTTAGTTTTTAAAGGTAAAAAATGACTATCAACAACAAGAGTTTACCAATATACAGAAAATTCCTTTATCAAATTTAACATGGTATCAGAGCACAAAACCTAATTTTTTTTCTTCTTTTCCCTAACCTTCCTTGTCGTTGCCCATCGTTTCTAATCGCACACAACAACCTCTCGCTCGGCCTTTCTCTGGCAGCTCTCCGTCTGGCGCCCTCTATCTCCGACATTGTTTCATGCTTATAGTTCTGACGCTCTCTGTCTCCCACTCGTCCAACACTCTCTCGTTCCTCCAGCGACATCCCTTCCCTCAGTTTCCGACATCCATCTTTCACCACTCGTCTCTCTCAGTTCGTCGGCAGATCTCTCAATCTCTAGTGTTCACCCTTGATGTTCGTCGCCTCTCTCAGTTCTTCGATGATTCACTGCCTGCCAAATCCCAATAGCTCTCTCTCGGCTCCTCCGACGGTCTCTCCTCTTCTCCAGCAGTCCCGTCATCTCTCAAACACGAGAAAAGCATCATTCCCTCATCGTTTTTTTTATATCTCTCGACTTCTCAGTGCTTTTCCATTAGTATTCTCTAGTAGTTGTCTTTGGCTAGTGTATCTTAGGTTCTCTCCCATCTTTGGCGTCGTCCCTCTTAGTTCCAATTCGTCATCTCGGCTGGTTTATGTTTGTATATTTTCGACAATCCATCTCAGTCCTATTTTCTTCTCCAATGCACATCTTCTCTAACGGTATCTCAACTCTATTTTTTTTTCCTGGCAATCTAGCCATCTTAGCTCCGGCGGCATTTTTCACAGGTTCTTGTTTTTCTAGTGGTGTTTTTTCGGCATCGTCCCCAGTCATCTACTCCAGCAAGATCAGTAGTAACCGTCAATTACAGAGCTCGGATCCAACCCGATTCGGGGGTTTTTGTTCAAATGAACTGCTCCGACATTATGTCCAACATCACATTGGCAAAGGTCTCCTCCTCCAATCCACCCTCCCTGGATGTGTTTTCTCCATATTTTCTCCATTCTTCCGATCACCAAGGTGTCATCCTCATCTCCACTCTTCTCAATGGTGACAATTATCCTACCTAGAAGAAGGTTATGAAAATGGCCTTGAATGCCAAAAATAAATTTGGTTTTGTTAATGGCACTCTTCCCAAACCAACGTCCTCCTCAACAGAAGCTCAATTGTGGAAATGTTGCAGTGATATGGTCTTATCATGGATCCTCAACTCCATTGATCCATCCATTGTTCACAGTCTGATCTATCATGAGTGTCCCCATGATGTATGGCTAGATCTTGAGAATCATTTCTCTCAAAGCAACAATCCTCAAATTTTCAAATTGAAGCACGACATTGCTACTCTTATCCAAGGCTTCATGACCGTCTCTATGTATTTAACAACACTTAAAGTTTATTGGGATGAACTCGCCATGCTTGCCTCTGCACCACAATGCACTTGTGGCGCCTTAACCGAATTAATCCAAATGCAAGACACTGAGCAAGTTTTTTAGTTTTTGATGGGGCTACATGACTCATATGCATCCATCCACAGCCAAATTTTGGCCATGGATCCTTTACCTTCCGTCACCAAAGTATATTCATTTTTGCATCAAGAAGAAAAACAACGCCTTCTTCATATCTCTAGCATTCTAACAAAATCTACTGCCATGGAGATTCCTCGTAATTTTTCTCATTTTTCTGATAACAAGGGGCGAGGGCGTGGTCATCTAAAATGTGAACACTATAGTCATAATGGTCATTGGAAAGCACAATGTTATAAGCTGCATGGTTATCCCAACAACAAGTCTCCATCTCATGGAACACCCAATAAAAATTCTGGTTCTTCAATAGCTGCAAATAATGTCACAGGTTCTTCACCTTCTTCTCAGATTGTTGTCCCTAGTCTCACCAATGAACAATACTATCAACTATTGGATCTCTTATCTCCCTCAAACACCAACTCTGCCAACTTTGCTGGTAACTTTGCCTTTTGTCATTCTGCTTCTTTTTCTAATACTGAATGGATTGTTGATTTAGGTGCATCAGATCATATGACTTCCAATTTGTTTTCTCTTGACAATGTTCAACTCCTTACTCAACCATGCCTCATTAAGCTTCCTAATGGTGACATTGCTCCTATAACTCATACCGTCACTATGCGTTTTTCTCCTAATCTCTCTCTTTCTAATGTTCTTTATGTGCCTTCATTTAAATTTAATTTATTATCCATCAACAAAATCACCACCGATCTCAATTGTGTTGCTCTCTTCTTTCCTACCTTTTGTGTTTTTCAGGACCTATCAACGAGGAGGCTGATTGGAACAAGTAAAGTATGGGATGGACTTTCCACTACAAGCCTCTCTTCGCCTCAGTTTTCCACTCTCAGCGTATTTCTGACACTACTCTTTGGCATCAACGTCTTGGTCACCCGTCTATTTCATGTCTTCCAAAAACTTTAAATATTTCTTGTTCTCATTTGGCTTGTGATGTTTGTGCTAGAGCAAAGCATGCTCATTTACCTTTTTCTTTGAACGCAAATAAGAGCACATTTTGTTTAATCGAATTTATTGTGACATATAGGGTGTTTACACTATAGCTTCACTTTCTGGTGCACATTATTTTTTAAAAATCGTGGATGACTACTCACGTGCTACATGGGTTTATCTTACGTACATGAAATCTGATACTTTTACTTACCTTAAAAATTTTTGTGCCATGATTAAAAATCAATTCAATTGCACCATTAAGCACGTGCAAACTAATAATGGTAAAGAATTTCTATCCACTCCACCACAAACCTTTTTTCATAATCAAGGCATTCTTCATGAGCGCACATATGTGGATACCCCTCAATAGAATGGTGTTGCCGAGCGTAAACATTGCCATCTTCTTAATGTGACTCGGTGTTTATGTTTTCAAGCTAATCTTCGCATCTCTTTTTGGGGTGAATGCATTCTCATAGCCATTTATTTAATTAATCGTACTCCTTCACCTAGTCTCAATCATAAGTCCCTTTATTTTTCAGAAACCACCATCGTATACACACTTGCGAGTGTTTGGGTGTTTGTGCTATGCCCAAACCGCTCGCCAACATCGCGATAAATTCTCTCCTCATGCTCTTCGATGTGTTTTCTTAGGTTATCCTGCTCATCATAAGGCTTATCGTGTATATGATCTTGAAAAAAAAAACTTCATCTCCCGTGATGTTACCTCTAAAGAAAGTGTTTTTCCCTATCATCTCATTCCTCCAACCCCTTCATCTTCTCCCATCCTTCCTCTTTCTATTCCTGATATACACCCTTTCTACACTTTACCTAACCAACTGACCACACCTAACCTAGACCATCTCTTCACGGCCCAAATGAGCTATCACACATCCCTATTACTTGGATGATTACATCTGCCTAATTTTACCAAAGTCCTCCATGGCTTCACAAGTTTCAAGATCTTCCTCAGGTACAGTTCATTGTCTCTCCTCTTTTTTATCTTATCATCATTTTTCTCATCTACATTTGGCTGTTCTTTCTATTTTGTCCCTTTATTCAAATTTAACATCCTATATAAAGAATATAAATTGGAAACAAGGATTTTTTTTAATAAGGTTAAAAAATTGAGATTTTGAGTTTCAATGAAAAAAAAAAAATTTTTTTCTTTGAAAGATTATTATTTTAGGATGTTGGGAAAGGGATAGTTTTCGAAGTTGATGTAGCTCGAAGGTTCAGGAGTGAACCAGAAGAGAGAGAGAGAGAGAGAGAGAGAGAGAGAGATCTTTGTCTTTTTTTTAAATTAAAGAAAAAAAGAGTGGCAGGAGTTTTAAGAATAGCGAGGCCTAATTGAGGGCATTGGGGGTGGCGAAATGCTACCCATAGCCATTGCAAGGAGTTTGTAGAGCTATTAAAAAAAAGAAAAAAAAAAAAAGAGAATGAGGTGTTCACTAGCAACAAGCAGCCACCAAAGCATCATTGGACAATGATGAAGCCAATTGGAGAGTCATCATTGGACGATAGTGGTCAAAGGTGTCTGTTGACCTTATAGATCACACCCGGTTTTGATAATGAAAAATACTCAAGTATTTGATGGCTTTCAAGTGTATGTGCAGGTTCATTTTAGTAGATCAAGTAATGGCACATGAAAGCAAAGCATGAAGACCCTAAAGATTCATTTCATGTTATAATTCATTTTATGTAATATGGGTCTATAATAGTAATTAGGATATATCGGTCCGTAATAATCTCTGCATGTCATGCATGTAGGTTTTGTAAGCTCAAAATGACAGTAGATTGATCATAGGGACAGAATGACCTTAGGGTACCCTTCGGTCGACCGACGCCTAGTTTTTTAGCGTACTTGAAAAGACCTTAAGTCTCAACACAAATGCATAAAAGGTCCCTATATCACATATATTATTAGGGGAAATACTTGAATTAAAAATTGGACTTAATAGGCAAATATGTGAGAGGTCGGGCGACCAAACCTCAGGAGTTCAAAACTCTTCGGGTGCCCGAACTACTGGAATGTCAGCAGTTTGACTTGGGGTTGGGCTACCAAACCAAGAATGAACGTATCGTCTTCAGGCAACCGAACCTCTGTCAGGGTTCTTTTCACCAACTCGGGCACCCAAACCTTTGTGTTCAAAAAGGCCTCGGGCAACCAAACTTAGTTTTGGGCACCCGAACCACACAACAAATGTTTCTAACTTTTGTTTAGGCAACCGAACTTAGACTCGGGTGACCGAACTCTTTAAAAATGATTTTTTGACTAAGTCTATTTGGGCACCCGAATCTCAGGCTAGGCACCCGAACCTTCTCGGGTTAATTAAATTTTCACCGAGGTTAAATTGATTAAACAA
The DNA here is from genome assembly GCF_029873635.1 of Malania oleifera. Lineage (NCBI taxonomy): Eukaryota > Viridiplantae > Streptophyta > Magnoliopsida > Santalales > Ximeniaceae > Malania > Malania oleifera. Next base: position 104,400 of record NW_026651974.1, on the reverse strand, counting down.
GGTTAATTTTGCTAAACCTTTTTAACAAATTTAAGAATGCCCTATGTGTCCCCCAACGGTTATAATTTTGTCATTCTCTATATATAGGGGCTCATTTGCAAAATTAAGTAGAGATTAGCCAAAATAATTAGCAAAAATCCTCTCTATCTCAAAATAATTTTGCCCAAAACACTCTCATACCTTCATTCCATTATTAATCTTAGCTTTGTGAGAGTTTTTGCTTGGGTTAATGCTTAGTATTATTGCTCATACTCCCATTTCTTTGCTTGGTTGATTGGTATTAATTTTGGGGAGTTAAGTAAGGTTTTCCCACAGATTTTATTTAATAAATCTTGTGTTGGGAAAACCCTAGTAGCTTAAGGATCTTTGCATTGTCATTGCAAAAATTCCTATAGCTTGATTTTGTTGTGCAAAAACATTTTTCTAGAAGTTATATTATTCTTTCAAACAACTCTTGAGCATATTACATTGAAGAAAATATTTTGAGTTGTTTTGAATATTTGCAGTATCTTTGAAACCCTAATTTATTATTAAGATTTGATATATATTGTTTCAAAGAAATAGCTTGATTAGAACACTTTTGAGCATATTAGTGATAATACCTTGTTGAGTGTTTCTTGCACAAAATCACATCACTAAACTTACATTTCCTATATTGTTGATGTGTGATTGATTGAGTATACTATGTGTATTGGGGTACATATTTGTTTTACTTGAGAAGCAAAATCATTGTACTAGTTATGTTGTGACATACTATTGTATTCCAAGCGTGGCCTGAGGGGGCGGTAATCCAGCCCGTAAGGATTGTTAGGGGCTTCTTCGCCCCACAAGGAGAATTTGTAAAAGTTAAGGTCAACTCTATGCTAATTGACCTGGTTGTATTAAGTATCGCTCCACCCGTTAAGTGTTAGTGGAATCCTCAAGCTTGTGAGCTAAAGGCGGGGACGTAGGCACAATTGGCCAAACCCCGATAACATTTCTTGTGTGTGCTTTTAATTTTTGCATTTTAAATTCCAACACATGAATGTTTATATTTTACTATTGTGAATGACTGGGTTTATAATTACATAGAAAGAACCTAGATTTGTGAAATACTGCTTGCTAGATTAGTTGAACCCAGGGGATTAATTTTTAAATCTCCAATTCACCCCCCCCCCCCCTCTTAGGCATACACCAAGGCTAACAATTTGTATCAGAGCCTTGTTGCACTAGGCTTAACAGCTTTTGTAAAATATCGCAATGGCTCAAATTGGTGTATCCCCATTCAAAGAGGGACAATCACCTTCTAGGCCTCCTGCATTTTGTGGTGTCGATTACATCACTTGGAAAATTAGAATGAACATATTTATAAAATCAATGAATTGGATGGCCTGGCTGGTGATTGTTAATGGGATTCGTATGCCTTTGAATGAAAATGATATTAGGTTAATGCATGCGAATTCATATGCTATGGACATGTTATATCTTGCATTAGATTCTGCTATTTTTGTTGAGTTTGTGGCATTTCAGACTACAAAGGATATCTGGGATGAACTCAAAAGGAAATATGGAGAGTCCTTGGAGAATGAGACCACCACTCAAGGAGAGGTAAGTGATAGGGAAATGTCATTAACAAACGAAGAGGTATATGATTCTAACTCAAACTCAATTGATGATTCTTATGCTGAATGTTGTGTTGCATCAAATGATGAATCATCCGTTGAATTTCATGATAGTTCTGCTGTTGACACATGCGATGATTCTTATAAAAAATTTTGTGATATATCTTATAATGAGTCATCGACTATTTCTGATAATGATATTGTATGCATAGATTCATATGATAGTTATAAAGATAAATATTGTATTGAATCATGCTATGAGTTTTATGATGAAAGCATGTCATTGAACAGACAACTACAAAAAGGATTCATTTAAAATTCATAAGTCTCTAGTTGGAATGTCTTATCATAAAACATTTCTAAAAATTCAAAACAAAAGGTTGGCTAAACAATTAGAGGAATTGAAAGATTATCATGCCACCTTAGAGAAGAAAAGCATGAAGAAAATATTGAAAATAATATGCCAGGAGGAAGAAATGGGAGATAATAAACCCTCAGGTCATAAAAAGAAAAATATTTTCAAAAAGGGTTCAAAATCACTTAATAAATCCCATACAAGCTTTTATGCCTCATCGAGCAAACATAAGATTAGTAAGCATAACCTTTCACGAAAATTCAAAACTTGCTTAAAACATAAAAGAAAAGGGCACAACGAGTTTAATTATTTAGTTGGAGGTGTCAGAGGCTTAGAAAAAGAATGTAATGGATAATCATGAAAGAAAACCCCATAGGACCTTTGGAAAAATGGATCTAAAGAAATATTACTGTAACGCTCTGAACCCTCCGACGCGTTATACTTGATAAAATCCCTAATAATCCATAATCCATGATATATGCAATGGAAAACATAAACATAATCTCCATATAACGTAATACCAGAGTTTACTAATTCTAAATATAATCCCTAATAAATCATCCATCATCTGTATTTCCATAAATCTACATAACTCCCAAAACATTTCACTATTTTCATAATCATTCCTTACTCAACAACCTTAAAACATAAAGACATAAAACATAAATATTTATACACCCCAAGGTTAACATAGAAATATACCCTTTTCTTTTAACACTTCCCAAAAAGTCTAAAAACCCTCAAGTTCTTTAAGCTCAATCTCGAGGAAACCCTGAAAAAAGATAAATTCATATTCGAGTGAGACACATCTCAGTAAGGGAAGAAACCATATATTAAACACAGCGTGTGGCTAACATGAGGTATATAACAACATAATATTTAACATTTAAAAATCGTTAACACAATTTTTGAAACCATTCTCTGAACCTAATCAATCACATGCAAAAACCCACGAGATTACCCAAGGATAGGGGTGATTACCCACCCATACAAGTAGCACCTCTTTGCTCTGATACTTAGGCAACCCAAACTCACCTTACTCAGTAAGCCCTCAAATGATAAATTGATCACATACTCACACAATTCATACAAAAGTTTACAGGCGAAAGCTCTCAAGAATAGGGAAATCTACCCACCCATACAAGTAGTTTCCCTTTGCCCTAGCACGTTATGCAGCCTACTGCTACACCTGATATAGCTAAGGCACTCGCCTTTCTCAGCAAGCTCTCGGGCGAAGAGTTTGCCTCGCCCAAACGTAACATGTTCTACTAGCATAAATACTAATAATACCATTATACATTATTTTTTCGATCATTATTATGTAATTCTCATCTGTTCATGTTCTCGGCTTGACATTTCGTAGCGTTTCACTTTACGTAGTTCTTTCCCATTTTACATCGTTCACATTTCACATTTCATTTCCATTTTCATTTCATGCTTATTTTTATTTTAATTCATAAATACTCGGCATCTTTTCAGCCGTGGTTGGTTAGTTTCGACATCCTTTCGGCCGTGGTTGACATCTTTTCAGCTGTGGTTGATTAGCTTCGGCATCCTTTCAGCCGTGGTCGGTATCTTTTCAGTCGTGGTTGGTTCCATAATTGCATTAATACTCACATGCAGCATATTTCATATATCATTTTCATACTCAGTTCATTTTCTGTATATCTTGCATCTCGTATATATAACATAATTTCACACAAAATTCTATTTACTCATGCCACACAGTTTAACAGTACAAATCATACATTGCTTGAAAATAATCCAACCCACATTTAACATTCATATACTAGAAAAATATCTTTAATTTCTTACATAATTATCCTGAAAATATTTTTCCACTTTCATCAGTTCATTTTGGCATATACGTATCTAATAAATAGCCCTAAACTTGGAAAAACCTAATTTAAATGGTTGGCATTTTAAGCCCATACCAAAACATATACATGTATATATAACACAATTTATTTTTCTTTAAATTCATAAAAATTCTGGTTTAATATATATTTTTCCCCTTACCTGGTTTCTTGAACTACGCCAACAGGGATCCCAAAAAATACTTGCGGCGCTCACCCGGACCCTGAATCAAAAATCCTAATTCCATGTAATTAATCCTAAATAAAATATTATTTTAATATTTTCTAAACCTATAAATTCTAAATAAATAAATATACCCTTAAATATAGTCAAATTACCAAATTTCTCAAATCCCACTCTCGTTTTGGAGTGGGGCCTAGAAAACCCCAATTGGAACTTTACTTATGTCAAAATGACAATGATCACGACTAGGACCCCGTGGTGATGCCTGATCGTCGATTTAATTGCAGATTTAACAAGAAATTGAGAGATTAGGAAAAATATACCTTTTTCCCAGGAGTGGTGCCTACGCCGCTCTCACGACAAATACGCTCTAGTAGAAATGTCGGTGGCAGAGTTAGGAATCCAACGGCACCTTCCGTTTCTCGATGGGCGCTTGTTAGGCTGACAAAATTGAGGAGAGAGAGAGAGGTGGAGACGGAGACGACAGAGGACGCTGAAGAGGAGAGAGCGCAGACGCTCTCTTTCTCTCTCTATTTTTTTCGCAGGAAGCCTCTTCAGGCTTCCTTATCCCTTTTTTTTTTAATTCTTTTTTTTTCCCTTCTTTTTACTTTATTATATATGTTAACAATATTATATTATATTCTATATATATATATTCACCATTTTATTTAACTAAATTAATTCAATTTAATAATGTTTAATTAATTAATTACTAATAAATAATTTCCCTATTGATCTACCTTCCAGTACAACGCCGATTTCTAAAGTACCTTACCGAATGGCACCAACAGAATTAATAGAATTGAAGAATCAGTTGCAAGATTTGCTTGATAAGAGCTTCATACAACCCAGTGTATCTCCGTGAGGAGCTCTATTTTATTTGTGAAGAAGAAATACAGGACTATAAGGATGTGTATAGACTATAGCGAGATTAATAAAGTGACAACCAAGAACAAGTATCCTCTACCCCGTATCGACCATTTGTTTGACCAGCTCCACGGTACATGGGTGTATTCGAAGATTGACCTCAGATTCGGCTACTATCAGGTAAAAGGAAAAACTGAAGACGTCCCGAAGACGACCTTCAAGACCTAGTACGGGCATTACGAGTTTCTTTTTATGCCATTTGATTTGACGAATGCTCCTGCGGTATTTATAGACTTGATGAACAGAGTCTTCTACCAATACCTATACTAGTTTGTTGTTGTTTTAATTAATGATGTACTGGTCTATTCAAGGAGCATGAGGCGCACTTGAGGCAGGTTTTGCAGACACTTCGGGAAAAGAAGTTGTACGCCAAGTTCAGTAAATGTGAATTCTGGCTTGAGAAGATCGTGTTCTTGGGGCATGTTGTATCTGGAGATGATATTTTTGTGGATCCTAGCAAGATTGAGGCGGTAGTGAATTGGGCTAGACCGAGAAATATCTAGGACATCAGGAGTTTCTTGGGGCTAGCTGGCTATTACCGTCGTTTTGTTGAGGGATTCTCAGCTTTGTCAAGACCTTTGACATGACTAACGAGGAAGAATGTCAGATTTGAGTGAGATGATAGCTGTGAGCAGAGTTTTCAAGAAATAAAGCAAAGATTAGTCACAACACCAGTATTGGTTATCCCATCAGGGGGTAAGGGGTATGTCATTTATAGTGATGCGTCCTTGAAGGGACTTGGATGTGTATTGATGCAGCATGGCAGAGTAGTGGCGTATGCATCCAGGAAGTTGAAATAATATGAAAAGAACTACCTTACACATGATCTTGAATTGGCTGCACTGGTACACGCATTGAAAATTTGGAGGCATTACCTGTACGACAAGCAGTGTGAGATTTTCTCCGACCACAAGAGCTTAATGTATTTCTTCACGCAGAAGGAACTGAATATGAGGCAAAGAAGGTGGTTAGAGTTAATTAAGGATTTTGATTGTACCATCAGTTATCACCTGGGGAAAGCAAACGTGGTAGCTGATGCGTTGAGCAGGAAGTCCAGGGAATCAACGTTGGCAACTATGGAGATCTAGTATCCGATTATAATGGATCTAGAGAGATTCGACGTTGAATTAGTTGAGAGTGGTTCTCAGGGTCACATTGCCAATTTAGTGGTGCACCCTATTCTGCAGGAGAGAATTAAAGCCGCTCAGAAGGAAGACCCAGAATTAACAAAGGTGATAGACTGAGTACAAAGTGGTCAGGGGGAGGAATTCATTATTGCAGATGACAGAGCTTTGCGGTTCTATACCAAATTATGTGTTCCTGCCAATGTGGATATCAGAAGGACCATTCTAGAGGAAGCTCACAGATCTTTGTATACAGTTCATCCCTGTACTATGAAGATGTACAAGGATCTGCGGGAGTCGTACTGGTGGAGTGGTATGAAAAGAGAGATTATCGAGTATGTAGCGCTGTGTCTGACGTGCCAGAAGGTAAAGGCTGAGCACCAAAGTCCGGCAGGGCAGTTGTTGTCGTTATTTATCCCAAAGAGGAAGTGGGAACATATATCCATGGACTTCGTGTTAGGACTGCCGATGGCATTACATGGCTAGAATACCATCTGGGTGATAGTTGACTGTTTGACTAAGACCGCCCATTTTCTCCCTATCAAGATCAACTATCCCCTCAGCCGATTGGCAGAGATTTATGTCTAGGAGATAGTTCGTTCTCATGGGGTGCCAGTATCTATAGTGTCAGATCGAGACTCGCGTTTCACATCACGGTTCTGGAGAAGCTTACAGGAAGCTTTAAGGTCTCAGCTATCTTTCAGCACGGAATTCCATCCTCAGTCAAACAGGCAGACTGGGAGGACAATACAAATACTAGAAGATATACTCTAAGCGTGTGTATTAGGCTTTGGGGGTAGTTGGACTCAGTTCATGCCACTAGTAGAGTTTGCGTATAATAACAGCTATCGAACCAGCATTGGCATGGCACCATTTGAGGCTTTATATGGTAGGATATGTCGTTATCCTTTATTTTGGGATGAAGTGGGTGAGCGGCAAGTAGTGGGGCTAGAGCTTGTGCAGCAAGTGCGTGATAAGGTTCGGCTTGTCAGAGACAAGATCAGTGCATCTTAGAGCTGACAGAAAAGTTATGCTGATAATCGTCGCAGGAATTTGGAATTTGATGTGGGTAATCATGTGTTTTTAAAGATAGCTCCGATGACAGAGGTTATGCGATTTGGGAAGAAAGGTAAACTTAGTCCTAGGTTTATCGGTCCATTTGAGATTCTAGATAAAGTGAGGCCAGTAGCCTACAAGCTAGCTTTACCGCCTATGTTGTCCAGGATCCACGACATATCCCATATTGCTATGTTGAGAAAATACGTCCCAGATTCTTCTCATATCATTTGTTATGATGAATTAGAGCTTAATGATTCATTGGTGTATAAGGAGGTACCAGTACAGATTCTGGATAGGAAAGTACAGGAGTTATGCAACAAGGAGATTCCTCAGGTGAAAGTTTTGTGGAGGAATCATACCATTGAAGAGGCTTCTTGGGAATCCAAGGAGCAGATGAAACAGAAGTACCCACAACTATTTCAAGAAACTTAAGTAGTTAAGAAATATTTCTTTTGTAGGTACATGTAATAGTTTAATTGGTGTAGCATTTTAGTTTTGGGAGAATTTTTATTTTGTATATGTAACGCCCAGGACCCGGAATGTAATCACAGTATTCCTCTGCCATAAGTGAGGGTAAGTAATAAAATAAGTAGACCCTTTTCTTGTTAAGGGATGACGAGTAACGTGAATGGTAAATTTCGAGGACGAAATTTTATAAGGAGGGGAGAATGTAACGACCTGAAGAATAATGGTATTTAAATAATAAAAGAAAGGAAAATGGAAATAGGAACAAGAGGAGGCAGTCGACTTCATCGAAGAACGCCTCACGTTCATCGACGACATTGCATTTTGGATGACATAATTTCGAGGAATTTTTCAACTCCTCGTCGACGAACATAGGGGACTCGTCGACGAGGGTATAGGAGGAGCTCGTTGACAAGGACAGGATTCGTCAACAAGAAGATACCAAGAGAGAATTTGTGGAAACCTGAAATTCGTCGACGAGGGTTGAAGTTCATCGACAAACTTTCTGTAAGACTCGTCGACGAGGTGATGTGACTCGTTGACGAATCCCATAGTATAAATAGGGTTAAAGAAGAATTTTCAGTCATTTTCCTGCGTCGAATCTCTCTCTCTCTCTCCTCCTACGGTTTCTCCTCCTTCTCACTAAGATTTTGGGCCGGATTTTTGCCAGTTCAACGATCTAAAGCCACCACGACGCTCCTGGGAAAGTTCTCTGCAAGCCTGCCGAAGCGGATCGTTGGTGGGACTGAGGTGGAAACCATCCCAAATCCAGGGTAAGGCTTTCTACTCAGTATTTGGTTATTTGGCAGTTGTAGAAATACTGAACTTTAGTTCTGGGGAATGCTATTTCTAGGGTGTTGAGTTGGGAACCTTGTAGGTGCAAGACAGATTTTCTTAGGGGCTTTTCAAGAATCAGGTAATAGGATAAACTAAGCTAGTATTTTATGAAAAATATGTATATTGTTATAGTATTTTATTTCAGGAAAATAAATATATTTATATATGATTTATATTTGCGAAAATACTATTAAAAATGATGGTATATTAAATATGCGGAAAACCTGTTAGTGTGGCATGAGTAGAAATTGTTACGAAATAATGTTTTCTGGGAATGTGTTAATGATACGGATTTTTATAATGGAAAACCGGCATACGTGCCGAGATTTGTATATGTCTTGCTGGCGTACGAGCCGTACTATGTGTATGATTTGCCAGCGTACGGGCTGACTTATGGATATATTTGTCGGCATACGGGTCATGCTATGGATGTGATTTTACAGCGTACGGGCTGAGCTGTATATATGATTTTTCGGCGTACGGGCCGAGCTATGGATGTGATTTGCCAGCGTACGGGCTGTGCTATGATATGATATGCCAGTGTACGGGCCGAGTTGTAGTAAAATGTGTAATACCGGCATACGGGGCAATGATTTTCATGATATACATATATATGCAAAATTATATGATTGATTTGATAATTAATGATATGAAATATCCATGTATCACAGTTTCAGTATATGTTATATGATATCAGAACTTGGTTGGCTTGGTCTAGGCTAGCACTTGCACGGTATCGTTGCTATGTTTCCATGGTCATCATGATCATGATATTTGTGTTAACGCCGTTGTACGGAGTGGTGTGAGATTGGATGGTCGATGTGGTTTTCAAGAAGTGTGTGAGCTCCCCTAGTGTACAGACCAGGTCTGGTAGACCCATCAGACTTACAGACTGTACTTTTGACTTGGCAGTGGTTGGCCAACCATTGTCAAGTCCCGCCTTCGGGCCACACAACCTAGTCATGCGGGGATAATATATGACAATAGCCAGCTAACCTACCAGGAATTTTTTTTGTATTATTATTATATGAGATGAAATATGTTAATGAAAATGCAGTATGTTTTTCCATGTTTTGATGATATATATTTTTTCCCAAATTTGACAAAACAGTTTCTGAATATGTTCTGTATGGTATATGTATAACACGGAATACTCATTTTGCCACACACTAGTATTAGTTTATTTCCCTTACTGAGAGGTGTCTCACCCCAAAATTTTATAAACTTTTCAGGAGCCCTAGATAGGAGAGCGGGAAAAGCCCCGCTGATTTAGCGATGTTTGTCTGCTCTCTTTGAAAGGTAAATTTTAGTAGGGATAGTTTGATTTTGTGGGAAATATCCCTAGATCTTGTTTTTGGGATGTATATACTGAAATACAATGGATATAGTGACTCTGGTATTTGTGGTAATATGATGGATGTTTTCATATTTATAATATTGTGATTGTATGTTTCCTACTGCTTAAGCTTCCGTTATGTGTTCTGATGTATCCCTAGTACCCACGGGTCTAGGTGGATTATGAACTGCTGAGTTGAGGGTTGTGATTTTATAATATGGAAAAAAAAAATTGGAAATTAAGCAGGTCATCACATGACGAGTGTGAGCAGAGTTTCCAGGAGTTGAAACACCGACTAGTCACTGCTCTGGTTTTTAACCATCCCATCTGGGGACGGTGATTTTGTGGTTTACAGCGACACATCACGAAAGGGGTTGGGATGTGTGTTGATGCAATAGGGGAAGGTAATTTCTTATGCTTCTCAGCTATTCAAGGAGTACGAGAAGAATTACCCCACACACGATCTAGAGTTAGCGGCGGTAGTATATGCGTTGAAGATCTGGAGACACTACTTGTCCGGTGAACAGTGTGAGATCTTCACAAACCACAAGAGCCTCAAATACTTTTTCACACAAAAGGAGTTGAATATGAGGCAGAGAAGGTAGTTAGAACTAATCAAGGACTACGATTGCACGATTAGCTATCACCAGAGGAAAAACGTGGTAGCTGATGCGTTGAGTCAAAAGTCAGAGCACGCGTTAGAATCTGCAGTAGTAGGTCAGCATCATATTAGACAGGATTTGGAGAGTCTTGGCATGGAGTTGGTGGATGGTAATCATCAAGCTTTTATTGCTAACTTGGTGATCTAGCCGACATTATTTGAGAGGATTAAAGCCACGCGGGCTAATGATGCGGAGTTAGTTGAGGTTATAGAGAAAGTGCAGCAAGGGTTGGCTGCAGATTTTAACATCTCTAAGGGAGGTGTGCTAAGGTTTGGGACCAAGCTGTGTGTTCCAAATGATGAGGGGATAAAGAGGATGATTCTGGAGGAGGCATATCATTCTTTGTATATGGTACATCTAGGTAGTACGAAGATGTATTAGGATTTGCGCGAGTTTTTATGGTGGAGTGGTATGAAAAGGGAGATTGCTCGGTTTGTGGAGCAGTTTCTGACATGTCAGTGAGTAAAGGCTGAACATCAGAGGTCAACATAGCCGTTGCAACCATTAAGTATTCCGGAGTGGAAATGGGAGTATATTTCCATGAACTTTGTCACCAAGTTATCACCAATGTCATTTGGGTAATCGTGGATAGGTTGACTAAATTTGCTCAATTTGTACTGATAAAGATTAGCTACTCTTTGAGTAGGTTAGCAGATTTGTATGTGCAAGAGATAGTCAGAATGCACCTTAATACTAGTGTCCTTTCTTTTAGAACGACACTTGAGATTCACTTCTCAATTCTGGAAAAGTTTACAGGAAGCACTGGGGATGAAGCTTACTTTTAGTACAGCGTTCCACCCTTAGACTGATGGATAGTCAAAGAGGACGATACAGATTTTGGAGGATATGTTATAGGCTTGTGTATTAGACTTCGGTGGTAGTTGGATTTAGTTTCTACCATTGGTGGAGTTTGCCTATGACAATAGCTTCTAGGATAGTATCGGGATGGCACCGTTCAAGGCATTGTATGGTCGGAAGTGTTAGTCTCCTCTGTATTAGGATGAGGTAGGTGAACAGCAGATATTGGGGCTGGAACTCATACAGCAGGCTTATGAGAAGGTCAAATTGATCAGGGATAGGATTAAATCAGCTCATAGTCGGCAGAAGAGTTATGTGGATGTTGGCCGTCATGAGTTAGAATTCGAGTTAGAGGGTAAGATATTTCTGAGAATCGCTCCAATGAAAGGGGTGATGAGATTTGGAAGGAAGGGCAAGTTGAGCTCAAGGTATATCAGACCATTTAAGGTACTGGAACGAGTGGTTCTGGTGGCCTACAGGATTGCACTACCCCCAGCGCTCTTGAGGATCCATGATGTGTTCCACGTATCCATGTTGAGGAGGTACGTGTCAAATTCATTGCATGTGATTGGTTACAAATCTTTAAAGAATGGGGATGCTTTGACGTATGAGGAGATACTCGTTTAGATTTTGGACCATAAAGTTCAGAAGCTGCGTACCAAGGAGATACCATTAGAGAAGGTATTGTGGCGGAATCATGCGGTTGAGAAAGCTTCTTGGGAGTTAGAGACGGAAATACGCCGAAAACATCCACAATTGTTTTGAGTAGTTGTTTTAGTAGTAGGATTGGTATGGGTATGTATGTATGTAACATTCTGCTATTGTAGTAATGTTGTGTGGTTGGTATCTGGTAGAGTTTTGTACTATTGTGAACTCCCGAGATAGTATGTATGTAATCACGGTATTCCTCTGCCATAAGTGAGTGTATGTATGTATTTGGGATGGGGCTCCTATGTGAGTGGTCGCCGACTCTTCCTAGAGTCGAGTATGCATTGGGTATATAGTTGAGTTGGTAAATGAGAGATTACAAATTTCAATGACAAAATTTTTGTAAGAAGGAGCGGTTGTAAGAACCCAACCCGAGATAAGTGTATTAAATAAATGGGGAAAAAAGAAGGAAAGTTTAAAAGGCAAAAATCTGTAGGGCTCGTTGATGAGGCTTCTTTTCTCGTCGACGAAGCCTTTTGTTTAGCTCGGCGACAAGATTCAGTAGCCCATCGATGAGGAGATGCCGAGAGATTTTGGGAAATCTTGAAATCTCAAGTTCGGCGACGAGGTCACCTTGGCATCGATGAACTTCCTTCTGTGGCCTGTCGACGAGGATGTCGTCTCTTCGACAAGTCTAGCTAGGTCAACTTGTTTATAAATATCTTTTTTCACTTGCTTAATGGTTAAGAAACCAAAAACCTCTCTCTCTCTCTCTCTCTCTCTCTCTCTCTAGGATTTCAGACCGTCAATTGTTGGAATCAACGATCTGACATTACCACATGGATCAGGAGGAGAATCTCTACGTTTATAGCAGATCAGAAATTTGTTTCAATGATTTTCAGGTTTTGACCCAAAATCGAGGTAAGGGTTCGATTTCAGTTTCGCTTTGGTATATATGTAGTAGTAAGAATTATAGTGAAGTATAGTTCTTGGATATTTAGGTTTTGGGAACTCAGTTCATAGAGTTCGGGTTTGTGGTTTTCAGGTTAAGGTAAGGGGATTCTGTTTATATTAGTTATTTTTTAAAATGGGATTGGTAAACCTATAGTTTACGATCGTATGTATGTTTTAGCTACTTATTTGGGAAAATCTATCAGGTGAAAATGCAGGATTTTCGGGTTACAGTTTTTGAGAAAATTGGGGGTTTCGGGTATCATCTTTATTTATATTGGAAAATCATATGTTGTATAAAACTGTAGTATTGAGATGACCATACTTGTATTTTTATTAAAATGTATTTCTCGAACTGAAAACGATATGATTTGTGTATGCTCAAGTAAGTGTGAACTGTTGTATGTAAAACGTTCTAGGTTTTGTAAAACAGCTAGGGGCGACTAATTACCATATGCTGATGAGTATAGGAACATAAGTTCCAAAATTGTTCCAGGTTTTGTAAAGCAGCTAGGGGTGGCTAAGTACCGAATGCTGTCGCCATGTCTCGGCTAATTACCGTGGGCGAGAGTGTCCGGCTCTATATTCGAGGGTGTGAAATATCGTCTGTTTGTTTTAGGTGGTCACTGATAGGTGTGAGTGGACATTGTACTGGCAACGATATTACTGTGAGGTTTTGGTTATTGCAAGGTATCGTGTGCTTGAGTGTGACAACATTGACCGTATATTTGGTAGGGTATCGTGTGCTTGAGTGTGATGACACTGATCGTATATTTGGTATCGTATGTACTGGAATTGAATTGTGAAAATACTGGAACTGTATCATGTTATGTTTTATGTCAAAATAACATTTGTATGCTACACACTGATATAACCTGCTTTCTTCCTTACTAAGAGGTGTCTCACCCCAAATATAAAAATGTTTTTCAGGTCCTTCGAGTAGCCGAAAGTAGCATCCTTGCGTCCGGAAGCGTGGGTGTCGGTTAGCTACGTTTTGTACCCATGTAAGTACGAGTTTTGTAATCGGATTGTCAGTGTTGGGTTTTGTAGGCACCCAGAGTATGTACTATATTTTGGGAACGTATGTTCCAGTTATGTATAGACTCTTGTATGGTATGATGTATGTATAGAAAGAACATTTCCACCTCGTATTTGATATGTATGGACATGTATGTAATTATGTATAGGGTTTACGTGTATCCCACAGGGTCAGACGCTCATTCAGTATATTATCATGTATGTTTTAAATGATACAGAGATAGGTTAGGTTACTAAAATCACACCTAGGACCCATCTGCAAGTTCGGGACGTGACGCCTTATCTACTCTGTTATAAACAATGACCCATTTTTTGTGCCTTACACTTAGTCATCAATCATAAATTTCAATAGTGAGTTTTGAAACTTTCCTTCTCATTCCATTTTAGGAAGGATGTTTTCAAAAGCATGTGCATAATTTGGAGCTCATCTTCATTTCAAGAATTAATTTTTCACAAAGTCAGTGCTACCTCTTGTTTATCACAAAAGAAAAGAAGTGATATAGTTCAATATCATCATATTATCATCTCTTAAAGAAGGAGTTTACAAGAAAGGGAGAAGTATCTTTGATCCTATAAATGTTTATCCAAACACGTGACCTCTAATCCAATAATTTGAATGTCGAACATCAAAAGGATATCCAAGACAATAAATTATTCAAAAATGGGGATTTAAGGAACCTTGACAGGCTAAGGTTAGCATTGCCAACATTCAAACCACTACCATTCAAGCTCAGCAAGAAGTTTGTAAGACACAAAGAGACTTGACCATAGAAATACAACTTATGGGAATCCAAAAAAGGGATTTATGGACTTTCTTCCATATCTTTAAACTCAAGTTTTAACTTTTAGCATATCTTCAATCCAAATTAAATACAAGCATATAAATCCTCTTTAATTTTGACTTGATCTAGGTTGTGCATAAGGACATGAATCCTAGTGCTTTTCATATTTCATCTAATCAAAGTTGTGCACGAGCATGTAAATCCTATTCACGTTTGACTCAATTTGGGTTGTTCACGAGCATGCAAATTCTAGTCCTTTTCATAGTTCATATAATCCGAGTTCTGCATAAGCACTTAAATCCTCTTCACATTTGATCTAATTTCGGTTGTAAATCCTAATCCTTCACATCTCAAATCAGGATAGTTCATAAACACATAAATCCTTCATGTTTTGAACCACTTAGGTAATGCACAAACACGTAAATCCTTTAACCATTCTAGGTGGTGTACGAGCACGTAAATCTTAGTTCTTTTTGCATTCATTTAATCCAAGTTAGGTTACATACACATAAAGCACACCTATTTGCATTCGTGACCTACAGAGCTTTATTCTTCA
The DNA here is from genome assembly GCF_029873635.1 of Malania oleifera. Taxonomy (NCBI): domain Eukaryota; kingdom Viridiplantae; phylum Streptophyta; class Magnoliopsida; order Santalales; family Ximeniaceae; genus Malania; species Malania oleifera. The sequence continues at coordinate 89,221 of NW_026651974.1, read as the reverse complement.
AAGATCAATGCTTAATCCTTTACTTTATTCATTTCCATTCATTTAATCAATTTTAACATGTTGAAGCATACTGTTGTGTCTTTAAATATTATATTTAATGCTTCATGATTTCTCCATTAATTTATGTTGAAAATTCATGTTAGGAGTAGTAGAACATGTTTTTATCTTGATTACATAAGAAAAAGCATGTTTGAATAGAAAAATTCATGTTTATATGGAAATTCAAGTTCAGACAGTCGACTAGCTCATGCAGGCAATCAACTGATCCCTTTCATGTTTGAAAATGTTGTTGTTCACTACAATTAGTTAACCAACCTCTACACATGGTCCACCGCCAAATCAAGAGATAAGAATGCTATTTCCTACACCCTCTCTTGATTTCTTTAGGGATTTTCAAGTGTTTTGAACTCTCTGCACTTGGTGGAGCACTTTTGGTTAAGTTTGATTAATCTTTGTTAGAGTTTTTCATGATTTCTCTAAGAAATCATTTTTTTTATTCAAAACAAAAGAATTTGTTTATTTTTCATAAAAAATTACATGTATTCACAAAGTTTTCAAGATATGGTGGAGTCATACATCCATGAAGTAGTGTTTGGATGCTCTTTACTCTTTTCCAACTATGTCAAGGCTAGTTTGTGGTTCTCCCTCCAAAAATTCACACTTTTGTTGACTTTTTTAGTCCAATCCCTGCTTTTGATAATGACAAACCGTATGTAACTTATGTGTGTATTCAATGCTTGAGCAGGAAAAATATTTTAGCGCACACTTAAGGAAGAGATAGAAAGCAGGAGGAACATAAAGACCATATCAACTAGCGTATTTCATGAGGACAAAAAAGCAAAGATGAAGAAGAAGACTTATGTTTTAATTTGTAATGCATTCTATTTTATAATTTGGTCTATAATAATTGCATGGCATGCATGATATGAATGGCAAGATCAATGACCATAGATTGACTATAGGTCCCCACAGACACTTCATGAAAAATTCCCTATAACTTATAAGTTATACCATCAGTAATAGGGGTGAATTCCAAGAAAAATCATGACCAAAAATAATCTTTGAAAGGGCCCCGGTCGACCGAACCCACCTAGTTATACTCAGCTTGGTCGACTGAACCATTGTTGGCTAAAAAGAGTTAGCCACGGTCGACCGAACTCGTGGCAGTACAAATGCCACAGTTGACCGAACCATTCGGAAGTCAACATTTTGACTTTGCATAGTTGACCGTTCTAAAATGAACGTATCGTCCTAATTCAACAGAACAGAAACGTGTCTGCCCCCCAACTATTTAGCTGACCAAATGTGTAGTTCATTTTGGCATCGGTTGACCGAACCTAGATGAACGGTCAATCGAACCTTAGCCACGGGCGACCGAACCTACGAAGGGGTTCAAAAACGTCTTGAGACGGTCGACCAAATCCCTAGTTCAAAATTACCATGGTCAACCGAACTCAATAATATGGTTGAACCCTGAATACAGGCGACCGAACTCTCGGGTTGGCGCATTTTTACCATGATAATTAGGGTTAATTTTTCATTAAACAAATTCTAAAATCCCTAATATGTCCCCAAGGGCTATATTTTCCCCAAGGTCTATATATACTCCCTCATTTTTCTAAATTAAGTAGGAGATTAGGAAAAAAATTCTTTTAAATTTTTACTCCCATTTTTACACTTTCAAGTAAAAATTTCTTACTCTCTTCATCATTCTTTTGCAAAATCATCTTATAAGACAGCATTTGTTTTTGGCATACATTTCATATCTTTGATTTAATAAATTATTTACTCTTAATTGTCTATACATCTTTCACATCATCTTTAGAGAGTAAATCCAAGGTTTCTCCTATATATATTTCATTTGATAAATATCTTTGCGAGCTTACTTTGAATAGCTTGTGAATCTTGCTCATTTATTGCAAGTGTTCAAAAGCTCATTTGTGCTATATTGCAAAAACAATTTTTGAGCATTAAACCCTAAGATCTCCTGTGCTTTATCTGTTACATAAATTTTCATTTGGAGATATTACTTTGGGTTAAGATTGTAGATACCCTATTTTTGCCCTAGCCAAATGAAACAGGGGGTTCCTTTCTCATTGTATTATGATTATTATCATTACCTTATTTTCACTATTATATTATTATTATTATTATTATTATTATTATTATTATTATTATTATTATTATTATTATGATTTTTGTTGTTGTTATTTACACTATTATCATTATTTTTATTTTATTATTATTGTTAACTATTTTCCCATATTGATATAAGTAATTTATTATTTCTGTTATTATATTATTATTATTTATTTTCCTATATTGATAAGTAATTTATTATTATTACTATTATTATATTATTATTATTTTCCTATATTGTTATAAGTGGCTTATTATTATCACCATTATTTATCTATTATTATTGTTTTTTTATTTTATTTGTTATTTATTATTATTATTTTTATTATTAACATTATTTCTATATTCACTTTATTATTATTATTTTTACCTTATTATTATTATTATTATTTTCTCCTTATTACCATAATAGTAATTATACTCATATATATTATTTCCAAAAGAAAAAATACAATAAGATACAAAAAAACCAAAAAGGAAAAGAGATGGGTTAGGGTTTCTAAAAGTTTTTTTATATAAGGGACCTCTTCTCCTCTTCAATCCAGAGCCAGGGGCGCAAGAAAAACAGAAAAAAAAAATCCTTGCGGCGCACCCTAATTCTCTTTCCCCGGCTCCATCTCTTCCTCCTGGATTCTCCCTCTCTGCTCTCTGCCATCACCACTCTCTCTCCATCCTCCACAGCCCCCTTGTTCCTCACTGAACTAGCTGAGAGCCCCCTGTTTGCCTCCTCAGTCCTTCACTCCGAATCAGCTTAACTCCGGCAACGACCCAGCAGATCTCCGGCAACCATCCCGCTGCTGCAACTCCATCCCCACTGCTCCGGCCACCATTGACGTCAAAGTAACCTCCGGCCACACCAGGAAATACCTTCGAGCCCCCTTGCTACCGAGCACTACACTAGAACCTCTGCAGTGGTCTCCGCACAGCAGCTCCTCGGCCTTCCTCAACCACCGTCGAGACCCGAGCATCGGCAGAATAGGACAGCCCGCGAGCCTCCACACAGCAACTCTCCATCTGCAACTCCCTCACACACCAGACAGCATCGGAGACCTCTGTCTCCATCTTTCATCCCGAGGCTCCTGCAGTGGTCTCCGCACAGCAGCCCAGCAACCCCACTGTAAGTGCTTCCTCTGCAAGTTCCCTGCACAGGACACACACACACACACATGCATGCGATTTCATTTTATTTTGTTTCATTTTATTTTTATTTATTTATCTTCTGATTTTGGTCATTACATATCTAATATTTGGGGTTTTGTTTTGCTTTAGGCAAGTATGTGCAATATTTAATGACTTTTTTTTCTTTTTTTTGTTTAGACTTCTATTATATATATGTATATAAATATTAATATTATTGTTGGATTATTATTTGTTTTAAAATAACTTATTACATGTCCATATTTATTGTTGTATATTTGTTTAAAGTGCTTATATTATCGTTGTATTATTATTTTTTTTGTAATCATTGTAATATACTTATTTTTATTGTTACATATTATTTAGGGTGTTTGTTTTATTGTATAGACATTATTTAGGCTTTTTGATGTATTTAGGATATTTATCATATTTATTGTTTATATGATATTTAGGGATTTTGTGTATTATTGTTTAGGATTGTAACATTTACGCATGTTCATGATTCTTGATTGTTTATATTATTTTCATGATATTATCTTTTAAGGTTTTGGTTATTGTTTTAGTTTAGGGTTTTTACTATTTTACGTTATTAGGGTTTTGAGCAGTGTTTTATTTAATCTGTCTCTATATTGTTATTGTGTACTAATTTTAGGGATTCCATACCATTGAATATTGATCTTAAGGGTTTCCATAAAATGTATATTACTTCTTTGGCTTTTATATGGCTTGGAAGAATTTGATTTATTTTCCATATTTATGTACAGCATTTCCATATTAGGATATATTGATATTTTAGAGTTTGTGTATATTTTATAATAGATTCATGATGTGAATTATTGTCCATAATCACATTCATTTTCCTTACATATCTATAAAAGTACATAACTTCTAGGGTTTAATTTGTTTCCACATCGTTATTGTATATTAATGGTAAGGTTTCAATTATTTCCATAATGATTATTGTATATATCGTATATTTATTTTAGGCTTTGAATTGTTTCTGTATTATTATTATTATTATTATTATTATTATTATTATTATTATTATTATTATTATTATTATTATTATTATTAATTGTTTCCATATGTGTATATAATGAGAGTTAACTTTGGGGTTTTCATTATTTCCAAATTGTTATTACTGTATTTATAGGATGTTAATATCTTATTATATGGTAGTGTATTATTGTCATTATTAGTATTATTGTTATTATTATTACGTATGATATAGTATCATTATTATTATTATTCTAAGTTTAGTATTATTATGACATGAGTTACATTATTATTATTATTATTATTATGCGTGTATTATTACTATCTATTAGGTTGGTTTATTATTAGGGTAAGTTATTAGGTGCTATAAGCAATTTATTATTATATAGTATATATAGCATATATGTATCCCTATTATTATTACATGTATTATGGTAATTTAATTTCTTAGTTTATTATCTTATTAATATATATTAAAACCTCCCATACTAGTATTTTCCTATAAAAATTTTATATAATTTCAAAATTTTGGGAGTGTATTTTCTTAATTATTATCCCTATGATTTTATTGCGGGGGTATGACCCCTCGAGCATCACGTACCCTAAGCTCTGAGGGAACATATATGTATATATTAGCTTTATTTATTTAGTATTTTACTTATTTATTTTTTTTACATGTATTTATAAATTCATAAAAAGGAGTAATTTCAAGAATTATAAGATTAACTTAGGGATAATTTCAAATTAATTAGGTACCGTTCGTAAGAACGGGCGCGTAGGGGGTGCTTGTACCTTCCCCTCGCGTAACCGAACTCCCGACCCCAACTCTGGTAATGTAGACCGATTCTACCCCTAACAGGGTAGTAATCATGTGTTCTAACCGCACTAAAGGTTAGTGGTGACTCCTACACCATATTTTTCCTGAAAATATTAAAATGATTTTTAGTTCACCGCCCGGGGCACACAGGCTCCCGGGACGTCGCGACAAAAATCTTTGAAGTACTTATGGTTTACTCCAATTAAATCAAAGATCATATATATTTGTTTGTGAAAAATTGTTTGAAACCGAAAACCCTAAGTTCTCCTTACTTTATTTGAAAAATATTTTTAGGAGAAAATTTTTATTAAGGTTTGCATCTTTGAAGTGCTTTATCATATACATCTAACTCAAAGATTGCATAAGTTATTTTTGACAAAATTGCATTCTCACATTGAGCTTGATTTCATATCATACGTGAGTGTATTTGTGCTTATTGTTGTACACATCTGCTTTTGTGAAGCATTCTGGTTGTATGAAAAATATTTCATTTTAATATTTGTTGTATTCCCAACGTGTGGTCAGAAGAGAGAGACTAGCCTTGTGAATAGTCCTGAATTGCTCAGACTCGGTTCGGTTAGCACCAGATTGGTTCAGACCCGGCTAGGAGAATTAGGTGCACCTTCCTCTAAGGTTTTGTATTTGGTGTCACTCCACCCTTAAGCAAGTCTTAGTGGAATCCTCTTACTTGTGAACTTGAGGCGGGGACGTAGGCAGTATTGGTCAAACCTCGATAACATATTGTGGGTGCACTGTTTTCTATTTCCGCAGTTTATTTTCTTGCACATATATATTATATCTGATATATTGGGCTTGTGCTAAATTTAATTTCTGTATATTTTATATATCTATTGAATTGATATATGCTTAGACAGAACTAGGTTGTTTATATACTACTGCTGGTTTATCGAACCTAGGAAGAAAACTTTAAAACTCCAATTCACCTCCCCCCCTCTTGGGAATACACCAATTTCATCAATTGGTATCAGAGCCTTATTGCATAGACTTAAGCGTTTTTGGAAAAGATCGCAATGGCTCACATTGGTGTATCCCCATTCGACGGGGGACAGTCACTTACTAGCCCTCCATTATTTTGTGGTGTAAATTATACCCTTTGAAAAATTCAAATGTGCATTTTTATAAAATTTATGGACTAAAGGGCCTAGAAGGTGATTATCAAAGGAATTTGTATGCCAGCTAACAAAAATGATATAAATTTATTACATGCGAATTCATATGCCATGGACATGTTATACTGTGTTTTAAGTACTAATATTTTTCATGAAATCATGGCATGTAAAAGTGCAAAAGATATATGGGAGAGCTTGAAAATAAATATGGAGAGTCCTAGGAGAAAGAGACCACCACTTCGATTGTGTCAAACTCAAATGATTTGGAAGTGGTAAATCATGAGGTAATTCATGCAATGATGCATGTGATGATTCTTATGTTGAATGTTGTGTTGTGTCTTATGATGAATCATGTATTGAATTTGCTGTTGAAAGCATGCCTTCCTCCGTAGAACTAGAAAAGACCCTATTTAAAATGCACAAATTTCTAGTTAGGGTGTCTAAACATAAGACAATCTTGAAAAAGGAAAACAAAAGGTTGGCTAAACAATTAGGAGATTTAAAAGAATATCATGCCATCCTAGAAAATAGAAAAATTAGGAAGGTCCTAAAAATCACTGGCTTAGAAGGAAAAATGGAAAATGAATTTGAATCAACATCCAAGGTTGCAAAAGAGAAGATTAGTTCAATTAAACCCTTAGGGGTCAAAAGAAATAAATTTTTCAAAAAGGGCTCATATTATAAGTCTCACAATCATAAAAATGCCTCATCAAGCAAAAATAGAACAAATAAGCATGATCCCTCACAGATATACAAAATTTGTTTATGTCGAAAAATGAAATGGCACTTTCGGCTCACTTGTCCATCAAGAAGTGCCAGAGGCTTAGGTAAGGAAATGATGTGGGTAATTATGGAGGCTAATCCCATTGGACAAGAGGAAGGAAGGATTCCAATAGAAATTAAATAATTATTCTTCCTTAGAGCATAGGATTAGCTAAAAGGGATAGTAATGACCGAAGGCTTGGGAAGTGGTTCAACTTAAAATGTTAAAACTTATTATTTGCATTCACTATATACTATTTTGTTATACTAAGAATCTAAATCTCTTCCAAATGGACTAGGCATCTTTGCTAGGTAAATAATTCTTATTGTTCAACTCACACATAAATATGAAAATCTTAAGATTAAGCATACATTGTCCATAGCTCAAGCTTGTGGTTTAGGGGATCCATCTCACACTTTATATCATTTAATCCTAAACCGATCCTTGAACTTAAAAGCCTTGAACAAGTAGCATTCATTACTCTAGGCTTAAGCACTAATAATCATAAATGCTTATTCTACTAGTGCTAATTAACAAGACATTCCTCATAATCAAAATTAAAGGCATCCACTAAGGGAATCAAGCTCATTATCTAAGTAAATCAAAATATTCCCTGAGCTTCAAATATAAAAATCCTCTATTTTGGTTCACCATCTCATCCATAAGACTCTTTACCAAACCACGACCATATCTAGTAAAGATTATACCTATCCTCGGTTCGTATCCTTGCTCTAAATCATAATCATCTTTAAAGGATACATCCCTATCTCCAAAGAGCTATAGTCAAAAATCTTATTCTCCTATATGCTCTATGTCCAAGCCTGGACATATTCGCTAGCGTGAAAATATTTTGAACATTGTCCACTTGTGCTCACTTCGGAATACTCTTCTGAACTCAATAGTGATTAAAATCTTTAAGAATATTTATTCAAATTCCCTTCTCAAGCTCTCAAACTTTAAATCAAATCATTTAGAGGTTCATATCCCTATAATGAAATTGAATGCCTAAAAGGATTGCACCAGGTTTCAATTTAAAGAAAATTCAAATGTCTAAGAAACCTATGCACGAGCAATTAAAATTAAAAGTCATTCAAATTTGGGCCTCGTACGTTTTGACATTCATAAGAAAAGAGGCAGACATAGACTTATCATCTTAATGAATATTCATTGTGAATTGGTCCAATAAGCCTAATGCAATCAATGCAAAGATTAAACTATTTAAAATCTTAAGAACCTTGGCTAAGATATTTAGATATGAAAAAGGCATAAAATGATTAAGTGCATAACTCAGGGGGAGCATATATTTTTCACGATCATATAAATTAAAATGCTCTCATTATCTTATGACATTTATGTCTATATGCCTTCATAAGAATTACACTGAACTCAAATCCATCCACTGCTCTTTAGTGTTTATATTCTTTGATGGATTGATTATGTTTTTTTTATTTTTATGAATTGATAGTTGCTACTTGATTGCATGCTTAGTCTAGAATGTCTCCTACATGATAGATGCAGTGATGAGAATTGCATGCTAGTAGTGGTTTTTAGGTTGCTACATGCTTTATATGATCAATCTTTTGAAAACAACCAGCTATCAGGTACAAGTTTTATGGGAAAATGTTCGACTTACAGACGGCATACTGCCGAAATTTCATAAAATTTTCCCAAAATAAAACCTTGTACATAGATGATTGTGATAAAATTAATGTCAAAATCTTTTTGAAAGAATAAGTGAAAACTGAAATTTTTTATTTTCATCCTTACATAATCATTAGGTATTTAGAGAGCTAAGCACCTTCCCTATAGAAAGAACTTAAAGGACTAACATGCATCACTACGCTCTTTAAATATTGAGGCTCTTCTGAAATACCTTGAACATTATATCCAGCTCTTAAAACTATATGATTAGATATGGAGTGTTCTTGGGTCATGAACTCTATAGTATGTCTTAATATATATTTTCTGATGCATCTATGGTTTATAGGGACAACTATACTAATCAGATGATAAATATAGTTGATTCATATTCAGTATAGTTGGCTTAAGGAGTGCAAAAATAATTGCTTATACTCTTTGGCATGCTTAATAAAATTAATTGTTGATTGGTATAAGCAACTGTGTTCATCTAAGCTCGTACTCCAATTGATAGGGGGAGCATCTAAAATGAAAATTCTATCATGCTATGCTCACAATTTTTTCTTTAAAGCTTAGATATTTATTGAAATTCATTGTGGCTTGTGTTTAAGTGTATTTTTTTTATTTAATATCTTAAGTTAATATATGTAGTTTTGCCACAATTATTTGTGTTGCCATATGATCTTGCATTTGATTGTTAAACTTTTAGGATCTATATAGTAGTGTTTTTCTGGTTATATTTTAGTGTGTGATTAAATGATAAACTAGAAAATTTGAACTTGCATGATCTTTAAAGTTTCTTTTTCAGCAAGCATGCCCTCAGTACTTCTTGATAATATCAAAAGGGGGATATATATTCATATACATATATATATATATATATATATATATATATATTGGCTAGAAATGAATTTACATGAGGCATATCTTGTTTCTTGCTTGCATGAAAATTGCTATGCCTAGAATTTTTTTAAATAAAAAAAAAGGGAGTTATACTTTCAAATATTAAATCAAAAAGGGGGAGTGTTTTAAAGGGGGGGAATTCTTTTAAGAAAAATGAAAATTATTTTAGAAAGGGGGTCTACCATTCTCAAGCTAAGACTTCTTTTTGATCAAATACTTTTCTTAGTTTAACCCTTTTATTGATGCCAAAAAGGGGAGAGGAAGAGCAAAATGATAAAACTTTGAGCTATATTGCATGCTACATGTATATGTTTTATTGTCAAAATTAAATGCATAATATTTGAGATGTCTTCTTTTGTGAATATGCTTGAATTATAGTGCTTCGTTTTTAGATATGCATATTATGAGGGGGAGCCTTTTATGCTAAACCCCATTTTGCTCTAATGCGTTTGTCATCATCAAAGAGGGAGAGATTGTTGACTTTTTGTGTAATGCCCTGAACCCTTAAACCCAGTCCGGTGTGTTATACCTGATTAAATCCTGATATTCCATAAATACATTCAAACATATACAGTGGAAAACATAACTATGATCCTCAATCATAAAAATAAATACCAGAGTTAACTAATTCTAACTGTAATCCACAATAGCCATTCATCACCTGTATTCCATATATCCACGTATCTCCAAAATTATACAGTATTCGCAAACACCAGTATGTTTCACAACCATTTATACTTTAAAACATAAAACATAAAACATAACTTATTTACATCCCAAAATATAATCAAAATGTTTATACCCTTTTCTCTATCTAGAACCCCAAAAATGCTATCAATCTCGAGCTTCTCTAAGCTTGTTTACATGGTGGTCCTAAAAAGAATAAATTCATAATCAGGTAAGACACATCTCAGTAAGGGAAAAAAACAATATATATTAAAAACAGTGTGTGGTCAACATAAGATTACAATCAACATTTTAATATCATTTGCAAAACCATTAGCATATATTCTGAAATCATTTTCTAAACCTAATCATACACAAGCAAATATTTACCCACGAGACTACCCAAAGATAGGGGTGAGTACCCGCCCATACAAGTAGCACCCCTCTACTCTGATATATTAGGCAACCCGAAGGTCACAACTAAAGCATACCAAAGCACTCACCTTACTCAGTAAACTCTCAAGTGACACATTAATATCGTACTCACATAGTTCATACAAATGTTTACTAGTGAAGGCCCCTAAGAATAAGGAAATTCACCCGCCCATACAAGTAGTTTCCCTCTGCCCTAGCGCGTTATGCAGTCTGCTGCTACATTTGATACTACTAGTGCACTCGCCTTTCTTAGCAAGCCCTCAGGCGAAGAGATTGCCCCGCCCTAAAGTGACTTGTTCTACTAATATACATACTTGATAATACCATAATACATTATTCTGTCTCTCGTTATTTAACTATCCATATATGTTCATGTTCATAACTTTAACATTTCATAGCATTTCACTTTACGTAACCTTTAACATTTTACATCGTTCACATTTCATATTTCACATCCATTTCATTCACGTTTCCATTTCATTTCATTCATTCGTACTATAGCTCCTTTTAGTTGTACATCAGTTAGTCCACATAGATATGTGCTAGAATCTGCTAACACGGCTCCTTTTAGCTGTCATCAATTAGTCTACAGCTCCTTTTAGCTGTCATTGCATACATGGTTGCATTATCAAACACAAACAACATAGTCTGTATAAAATTTCATTATCAATGCATTTCCTACATAGCCTACATCTCATATATATAACATACATTTACAGTGCATTACCATCTGCTCATGCCACACAATTTTAGCAATAAAATTCATACATTGCCTGTAAAATAAGTCAACCGTCATTTAACGTTTATATACCGAAAATATACATTCATTTCTTACATGATTATCCTTTCATTAGTTCATTTTCACATATAAGTGGCTAAATAAGCAGTCCTAAACTCAGAAAACATAATTTACATGGTTGGCATTTTATACCCACATGAAAATATATATATACATATATAACATAGTCCATTTTTATTTAATTCATAAAAACTTGATTTAATATATATAATTTTCCCCTTACTTGAATCCTCGAACTACACCAACAGGTATCCCAAACCGATGTCTGTGATGATCACGCGGACCCTGGTTCAAAAACCCTAGTTTAATTGAATAAACTATTATTTCTACATTTTCTCAACTTAGAAACCTTAAATAACCTTATAAGAACCCAAAAATGAGAATCCAAACCCTTACCTCAACTTAGGAGAGTTTCCAAAAATGCCCAGTTTAGAAAACTAATCTACTAAATGTGTAGAGAATCCTCCCTAGAACACCGTAACGACTTCTGTTTAGTGATTCGGGCTGAATCCGGGCCGGATTCTTAGAAAGAAGGCAGAAAGACGAGTTTATAGAGATAAAGCTGAAGGAAAATAAGTTTCCTTCGCAGAGAAGCTTCCCCAAACCATCTTATACTCGACTTTGCCATGTGGACTCGTCGACGAGAAGATAAGACTCGTCAACGAACCACTAAAGAACACTCGTCGACAAGGCTGTGAGCTCGTCAACGAGTTTTAGAATAACCAAAACCCTTTCGATTAATCCTCGTCAATGAGACGTACATACTCGGTGACGAGTTTCTGAAGATCTCTCGTCGACGAGAAAATCCTCCTCGTCGACGAGCACCTGTTTAATATCCTTTTAAAATTTCTTTTCCCTCTTCTTCTTTATTCCTTATTTATCTTTTCATCTATTCTTTTTCCCTATTATTTGTCATTAAATTTTTTAGGTCATTACAAAACGTATGATCCCTCGTTTTGATAATGACAAACCGCAAGTTACTTATGTGTGTATTCAGTGCTTGAGTAGGTAAAATATTTTAGCGCACACTTAAGGAAGAGATGGAAGCTAGGAGGAACATAAATACCATATCATCTAGCATATTTCATGAGGACAAAAGAGCAAAATGAAGAAGAAGACTCATGTTTTTAATTTGTAATGCATTCTGTTTTATAATTTGGTCTGTAATAATTGCATGGCATGCATGATATAAATGATAAGCTCAATGACCATAGATTGACTTTAGGTCCCCATAAACACTTCTTGAAAAATTTCCTATAACTTAAAAGTTATACCATCAGTAACAAGGGTGAATTATAATAAAAATCAGGACCTAAAATAATCTTTGAAAGGGCCCCGGTCGACCGAACCCACCTAGTTATACTCAGCTGGGTTGACTGAACCTTTGTTGGCTAAAAAGACTAAGCCACGATCGACCGAACTTGTGGCATTATAAATGCCACAGTCGACCGAACCATTTAGAAGTCAACATTTTGACTTTGTGTGGTCAACCATTCTAAAATGAACATATCGTCCTAAGTCAACCGAACTGAAACGTGTCTGCCCCCCAACTATTTGGCCGACCAAATGTATAGTTCATTTTGGCATCGGTCAACCAAACCTAGATGAGCGGTCAACCAAACCCACGAAAGGGTTCAAAATCGTCCTAAGACAGTTGACCGAATCCCTAGTTCAAAATTACCACGGTCGACCAAACTCAGTAATGTGGTCACACCCTGAATACGGGCGGCTAAACCTCTCGAGTTGGCGCATTTTTACCATGATAATTAGGGTTCATTTTTCATTAAACAAATTCTGAAATCCCTAATATGTCCACAAGGGCTATATTTTCCCCCCAAGGTCTATATATACTTCCTCATTTTTCTAAATTAAGCAGGAGATTAGGATAAAATATTCTCTTAAACTTTTACTCCCAATTTTACACTTTTAAGCAAAATTTCTTACTCTCTTCATCATTCTTTTGCAAAATCATCTTGTAAGAGAGCATTTATTTTTTGCATTCATTTCATTTCTTTAATTTCATAAATCATTTACTCTCAATTGTCTAAACATCTTTCACATCATCTTTAGAGAGTAAATCCAAGGTTTCTCCTATATATATTTCATTTGATAAATATCTTTGGGAGCTTACTTTGAATAGCTTGTGAATCTTGCTCATTTATTACAAGTGTTCAAAAGCTCATTTGTGCTATATTGCAAAAACACTTTTTGAGCATTAAACCCTAAGATCTCCTGTGCTTTATCTGTTACATAAATTTTCATTTGGAGATATTCCTTTGGGTTAAGATCTTTGAAGTACTTATTGTTTACTCTAGTTAAATCAAATATCATATATATTTTCTTGTGAAAATTTGTTGGAAATTGAAAACCCTAAGTTCTCCTTACTTTATTTGAAAAATATTTTTAGGAGAAAATTTTTATTAAGGTTTGCATCTTTGAAGTGCTTTATCATATACATCTAACTCAAAGATTTCATAAGTTATTTTTGACAAAATCACATTCTCTCATTGAGCTTGATTTCATATCATATGTGAGTGTATTTGTGCTTATTTTTGTACACATCTAATTTTGTGAGGCATTTTGGTTGAACGAAAAATATTTCATTTGAATATTTGTTGTATTCCCGACGTATGGTCAGAAGAGGGAGACTAGCCCTGTGAATAGTCCCAAATTGCTTAGACTCAGTTAGGTGAGCACCGTATTGGTTCAGACCTGGTTAGGAGAACTAGGTGCACCATTTTGTAAGGTGTTGTATTCAGTTCCGCTCCACCCTTAAGTGAGCCTTAGTGGAATCCTCTTGCTTGTGAGCTTGAGGCAGAGACGTAGGCAGTATTGGCCGAACCCCGATAACATATCGTGTGTGCACTGTTTTATATTTCCGCATTTTATTTTCGTGCACATATATGTTATATCTGATATATTGTGCTTACTATGCTAAATTTAATTTTTGTATATTTTATATATCTATTGAATTGATATATGCTTATACAGACCCTAAGTTGTTTATATACTGCTGTTGGTTTGTCAAACCTAGGAAGAAAACTTTAAAAGTCCAATTCACCCCCCTCTTGGGAATACACCAATTCCAACAACTTTCTTAAACGATTTTATGGTTTTCTTTTCAAAGAAACCAAAAATTTATTTTGGAATATTTAACTTTTCAGTGAACCATTCATGATGTGGTTGTGGAATGAATTAAAAAACCTCTGTTCTAAAACATAAACATAATATTTCAAGTTGGGTTTTATGATTTTCCTCCCAAAGAAATCAAAATCATGCAAATTCAAGTGTTTTTTTTTTTTTTTTTTTGCAAAATAACCCAAATTTTTTTTAAACTTGGAATTAAAATTATTTTTGGGAACTACAGATGACTTGATTCATCTTTTGAGGAAATGTAGGCAATCTACTTTGTAGATCTAGCCATACCAAATAGAAAACAAAAATCATTTCTTCTTCTCTTCTTCATTTTATGTTTATGTGTATGTTTTATGAGTTTTTTTATTAGGCATTCAAATAGTAGGATTCTTAAGAGATTCAATCCTCTGCATGAATCCTATGAAAGCATTTTCAAAGGGATTAAGGGAAAAAAATTCAAAAATGAGTAAATAAAGGAAATGGAAAATTGCAGTGTGGTCAATCAACCTCTACAGGCAGTTGGTCCTCTGGTTTAAAAAATGATTTTTTATATTTTTTAAAATTCAAAAGTTATTGTTAGACTTGGAGGCTACATGAGCTTAATTGTCATGTTTTGATGATAACAACCCATTAGTGGTTCTAGGTAGACTAATCTTAGCAGTATGATAAGTACAAACTCAAATGCAAAGATTAAGTAAAATCGTAATAGGTTAGACATCATCAAAAAGGGAGAGATTGTTAGCTTTAGTGGCTATATAATCATGTTTAATATGTTTTGATGATATTAATCTATTTGTTGTTCCTAGTGCATCCTATCTTTGCAGATCATGTTTAGTACAAGTTCAAGGGACGAATACATGAAGTACTGGATCAAAGACAAAGATCGAACCTAGTTAACATTTGAGTAGGAAAAATCTAAGTGGTTACTCACTCAGAAAGGACCCAAGCACAACCAAAAGAACATTAATTATTGAATTGTATGTAATAAGGATTATGTGAGGTAGTATATTTTGTAACTCTTGTGGTTTTGTTTTGTTGGCCTTGGGGGCTACATAATCATAATTAATGTGTTTTGATAATATTAACCTATTTGTGGTTCCTAGTTTTTCCTATCTTTGCAGATCATATTAAGTATAGGTACAAGTGACAAATAAGTGAAGGTATTGGTCAAAAGGCAAAAATTAGACTGAGTAGACATCAAGTAAGAAAGATCAGATGGACACTCACTTGGAAAGGACTCAAGCACAACCAAAGGAATAATTAATGTAGAATTAATTGTAATGGGGTGTGTTTGAGGTAGTTGTATTTGTAACTCTTGCAATTTTTGTTTCTTGCATGATTTCTAAGCAAGATTTGGGCAATTTGCACATGCATACTAGGACACGTGAGTTTATAGGTGTTAGCCTAACAAGTCTTTCACCTCTTGTTTTGATGGTAACAAATGAAGGAAATGTTTAATATCATTGTATCTCCAAGTAATGATGTTTTCAAGAAACTTGGAAAGGCCAAAACCAACAAAGCTTCGAAAGATCACCAACAAGCTCAAAGGTATATGATGTATCATGAAGTGATCAAAAAGGGAAGCTCAAAGACAGTTGAAGATGGAATGAACTTAAAGTTCAAAGATAACCATGAAGTTTTCAAAGAACAAGAAGTGTTTATATTGTTAGGAAATCTTCATGTAAGTACTTCAAAGGTAAAAATATCATTATGAATGAAAAGAAGTTTATTAGGGGATTGATATGAACTTTAAGACTTTATTTTAAAAACCCCAGAAAATATTTTTCAAAAGCAAGAAAGCAAGGAAGTCAAATATTTTTTAAAAAGAAAAGAAAAATCAAAAAAAGACAACTTCGGGCGACCGAGGTGTAAACCTCAAGCGATCGAAGGATTTGCTGAATAAAATTAGAACAGGTAGTGTTGCTTCAGGCACCTAACCCTATGTCTTCAGGCTCCTGAACCTACTTCAGGCGACTGAGGTTGCACTTTAGGCAACCGAAGTTCGACAACGACCAAATTTTTCAAACTTCTTAATTTCAAATTTGATTTACTTGCGCCCTAATATTTTTAGAAACTTGGGGGCACTCCAAGTAAACTTGGGCAACATGAATGAGAGTGTTTCTAAGCCTATAAATACATAGTTTATGAAAATCAAACCTAACATGCATTGAACAATCTTTCAAAATCTCTCTCACTCAAAGCTATCTTCCTATCTACTCTAAGTTCTGAATTGCTGCGAATTTCTTGAGAAATATTTGAGCTTTTTACATCTTCTCTGAAGCATATGAATTGAATTCTTGATCCGTATCAAGAGAAGTAAAACGGTGATATTTACATTGAGCTTCTTGCTTCATTCCTTTGGTATTTTTAAATTGAAGTAAATTAGTTTTTCAATTGTACTAATCAGCTCTATTTGAGAGCATTCTTTGTACACATCTATTTGATTTGTATCTTGTAGATATTGATGGTTCAAGGTTATTTGGATCTTTGGCTAAGTGTGGGGATATCACTTTGAGAGTCGGGCTTTAGCCTAATTGAAAGAGTGACCGAACGAGGGTACACCATTTGGAGAGGCAGGCTCTAGTCTACATAAGGAGTGTGTAAACGGTGTTGTTCCACCCGGCAAAGGAACTAATTTTAGTGAATCCTTTTGTGGTTTTCCAGAGGCGAGGACATAGGCTGGGTATAAGCCGAACCTTGTAAAAATACCAGTCTCACTCTCTATTTCCCCTACTCTTTATTTTCAGCACATATAAATTGTGTGGATGGTATAATTGGTAATCATATATACTACGTATATTTGGAAATCAAGTAAACTTAAAGTATAATTTTGATTTGGGTTGCAGAAATTAAAAGGGAGTACGTTGGTTACATCATATTTTGCGGAAGCCATAAGGGAGTACGTTACTTGGTTAACACCCAAAGATAAATTTACTAAGAGTTTATTTGAATTCTGAATTTTGGGAAGAGTGTGAATGTTTTTTTGAATATTAAATTAAGAAACAAATTACATTCTCTACAGGGCTTACAAATTCGTATATGTGGGGCTGCAAACAAAATAACCATCTTGATTGAATATTGTGTAGCTAATTAATGGTTACTTGCATTGTGGTTAATTAGTTTGAGTGGTTGATTGAATATTTATTGTTTTTTGGTTGTGGATTAGATAAAGAGAATTAAGCTTTTACTGTGTGATTGCTAAATCAACAAGAAATCAAGAATTCGTTGAAAGAATTAAATTAAGTCAAAGATATCATAAAAAGTTTCAAAAGAAAGTTTAAAACCTAATTCACCCCCTCCCCCTCTCGGGACTACACCTTAGTTTTCAATAGGATTTCACATAAATTCATAAACTCATTTTTCATAGTTTCCAAAGTTAAAACAAAGAGTTTGTCAAAAATATCCTATACTTAAATATGTTTTCTAAAGGGACAAGTTTTGAACATCTTAGTATTTCAAACCTTTACATACTTAGTCCCGATTGTGTCAAAACATGTTTTATGTCCTAAAGCTTCAACGAAGGTCAAGCATATTTTTATAAAGGACATACTAAGCACATAAGATATCAAATAAACTTTCAAATGTGCTTTCATAAAACACGATATTTTATCCTCAAAGGGAAACTCATTTGGACAAGTATGAATCTTCATTAGATTTAATAACATTAATATACTTTTGTTCAAGAATGTTCTAGTTCATTTAAAGGCTCATTAGTGTGGAAAATTGGGGACTTGTTGACTAATGCATAGCATTCGTCAACTAATAAATCCAGTAGCCTCAATTGAGTTTCCGCCTGGGTCACTTGTCGACTAGTGTCATGGACTCGTCGACGAATGGCAGTGACTTATTGACGATTGAGTATTGACTCATTGACAAAAGATTCTAGTAGCCAAAACGAGTTTTCAACCCAGGTGACTCGTTGACGAAAAGGTATGTTTCATGAGTTGAACTCGTTGATGAGTGGGGTAGACTCGTCGACAATTCGCATCATGAACAATGCACCAACAGCTAGAAAATGACTAGTTTCTTTTGGGATTTGCTCCCAACAGTCCAATAACGACTAGCTCATGGTTTTGATTAAAAATACAAGTACTTAGACTTTTTTAGTATGGTTTTTTTATCATTCTTAGTGAAAAATATTTTTTATTACAAAACCTAGGCACTTTGCATATTAGTTCTTCATTACAAGTGCTCATTCTCTCTTGCTCTCCAATCTTGTCTGATTCATTACTTGAAAGAGTTGTGTGAGGTTTGAATTGTGATTGATTTCAGCTCATTTGAGGAGCATTTCTTTGTAAATCATCTTCTTGTTGTAAAGGTTCTTTGTGAACCATTTGGTTAAGGTTCTTTGTGAACCAAAGTGAAGGCTCTTGGTGAATGCAGTGCAGATTTGTTCCCAAGTGTAGGCATTTGTTCCCGAGTTGAACAAATTCTCCATTGGTGAAGGGATATCCTTTGTGGATTGTGGAATCTTTGGCTTGGTCTAAGACGTGGACGTAGGCTTCGTGCCAAACCACGTAAAAATATCGGTGTTGATCTTTCTCTACCCTTCTCTTTATTTTATTTGTCTTGTACTTGATTTACATTATATATATTTTGATATAAGTGCTTGCAATCTTGCCAAGAGTTTTACTTTGTAGAGAAAATCAAAATATACGAAAAGAGTCCATTCACCCCCCCCCCCTCTGACTCTATGTACTCTCAAGTGGGACATTTAACATGTTTCATGCATGATTTCTGAGCAAGAGTTGAGCTATTTGCACATGCATACTAGGACACATAAGTATATAGAATTTCACTAAAAGTCACAAACTCAACTTTCATAGTTTTCAAAATTACATCAAAGAGTTTGTCAAAAGAATCCTAAACTCAAATATGTTTTCTAATGGGACAAGTTTTCAAAATCCTAGTTTTATAATCATTCACATACTTGCTCCTAGTTTTGACTAAACATGTTTTATGTCCTAATGAGTCAAGAAAGTCAAAGTATATTTTTATAAAGGACATAGTAGCATATAAGATACCAAATAAGTTTTCAAATGTGTTTTCATAAACAAGATATCTTATAATCAAATGGAATTTCATAAGGACAAGTTTTAAACAAGATTAGTATTGTAACACCTTATAAACTTGATCCCAATTTAGTTTAAACCAAGATTAAGCACCCAAAGGAAAGAAACAAGTAAGGTGCTTCAACGATTTCAGTAATAGGCAAAGATTGATTTTGGCCTACAGGAGACTGTCAGCGGTTTCAAAGAGCTCAGAAAAACTGTCGACAGTTTGCTTCGGAAACATAACTCCAACGGGCAAAAAAAGACCTCTTTCATTAGAAACACAATTACATTTACCATATACAACAAGGCTTTAAACCCCTAGGTTAATCCTAGTGGATGAGTTCTAGTCTCGTAAGGGTTTCCAAGGCGATACCCACAAACACCTACTCAGTGAACATTGCAAAATATTTGCATGTAACAAGAACCTTACCATTTCACATTAAAAAATATGACCCAGTTACACGCAGGCCTATTCATTCATGATTTTAGTATACACGCACTCCACAACAATTCATTCATGCAAGTCTCAAAACTGCACAACCATTATACAAAAGATATAACACTCAGAGGATCAATCAGCAATTTCAATTCAGTGTTAATATTACCATGTAGTTTCAAGCATTTTTAGATTTCATCACAAGGCATGTGTAAAGTGTATGATCTGTCACACTCGACGTGCCTTTGAGCACCTACAGAACAATTTTCTTGACTCAACCTCACTGATATGCCCTTAAAACGAAAAACACTCGAAAAAAAAAAAGGGTTCACTCCCATGTGTGAGGAAGAATGTCATGATCAAACATCCCACATGTTTTGAAGAACTAACGTTAAGCATGGAATGGACTAGTCTCATAAGAATGGGATACAACCTATAGCATGTTCTCACTTACTCATTATATCCAATCAAGACCACCATAGATCAATCCCTTCATAATCTCAACATAAATACAACAGATGTATTGGCTAGCTTGAAGATTTTTTATATTTGTAAGAACGTGGTGTCGTGTCCTTAGTTTGCCATTTTTCTTGTCTCTGGAGTAGGGTTTGTTTTTTTTTTTTTTCATCTTCTGCTCATTCTTTTCTTTGGCTTTCATTTCTTGGTAAGCTAGAACCATCATTACACCCTTGTTCATCTTCATACCACCAATGGGAAATTCAGCTCGAAAGGGAGTCCATGAAGTACATCTGTCTCTAAGGTGGCTCAATTTTCATGTTTTGAGTAAGCTACAGGACCTAAGTTTATATCTCCTTGCTTGATGTGACCTCTAAGCTAGACAATGCAAGAATAATGACTAGTTAACAAGGGGTGTCCATAAAACAGAAAAGTTGAGTTTTATAAACTCAAAGTTTGACGTCAAAAACTCGAGCAATGAACGAACGGCCCAACAGTACCTCACAAGGTGTCATAGCCACCACAGTTGTTCTCTTAATGCTCTCAAAGAACCCTAAGTGTTACAAATCATGTGTAAGTGTGTTTTTAAGCCTCATGAAGTACCATTGAATACAATATTTTACACAACAGTGTTAACACAAATGAATCACTATTTGACCCTTTGGAGTGGCATAAAAGTTCATTATGTCGTTTAATGTGAAACCATGCACAATTGGCTTACTACATTGTTAGTGAGCATAATAGAATCATATAATAGATGGTCCTAGGCATGCAACATCTAAGTTATATAGGTGTATGTAAAGGGTAAAATAGTTGTTATCATGTCATGAAGCACCTACTATTTACTAAGAAAATTTTTGAATGTTCAAAAATTTGTGAAAATTGTGTCCTTTACGTGTATGAATGTGCCATGCATTGTGCCACCCCCTACCCCCAACTTTGAATGTTAGTGTCCTCACTGAAGTGTTGAAAGGAAAATAGAACTCGGGCAAGAGATAGGACAGTGCATGGTGCCAGTTGAATCAACAGTGTGCCTGTAAAATATAATGTTCATACGAGTCATGCATGCAAATTGACACTGTAGCACAAAAGACTCAAAATGGCCAAAAACACCATGAAAGTTGTCATTAAGATTCCAGTCAATACAATGTAGAAAGGCATATTACAAATATTGAGATTGCTACTGAAACATGGCGAATATAACAATAAAAAGTAAAAAAAAAAAAAAAAACAACCCTATGCCCGCGGAGGCATAATACAAGACCCAAAAGTAAAAGACACGGCAATGTTGATTCTAGAAAAACTCAGAATCAGAGACTGAATCAAAAGAAAACATCATAGGTGGGCTAAGGTAGCGTTACGAGAAGGTGTCGTTTCCCGCAGGTACTGAAGCTGGCTAGGTGAGAGTGGGGGTCGAGTCTGATGTGGCTAGAGAGCCTGAAGTGGCTGCAGCTCATTGGGTATGGTACTAGATAGAAGGGACTGATATGATTGAAAAGGGTGCGACCATGGTTGGGGGTCAGGTCTGGGAGCTGGAGGTACAATGGTGGGAGGATCAGAGACCTCTAACAGTGGGAAATATGGCATGGTAGGCTAAAAGTGGTGGAATGGCAGGGGGTGGGGAAATTGGACCTTATGAAGATCGATAAACGTCTGGTCCACAAATGAGGGTGTTACTAAGCATGACAAGCCCCCTAGTCACGGGGCCGACCCTCATCTTCGTATCAGTTGTAGACGTTTGTAAGGTGTCTGAACCACATGGACAACCTCCTCCTGTGACTCAAAACCCTGTCGACCCCGCGATCAAGACCCCTATTGTGGCACGGCTCAAATTCGTCGCCTCTTGGCAATGGGCTGAGATGATGCATAGGAGGATGCTAAAGATGAATCAGAAGGAGAAGACATTACAGGGGAGTGCAATGGGACCACGACTTGCTCCAGTAGCAAGTGTGAGAAGAGGGCGACTATGCTCACCCAAGTTGTAATGAGAAGGCAGGAGATAAAAAGTTGGGGTCGAGCAGATTTTAAACGACATCTCATTGTTTCTGAACCAGGGTGCACCAAGCTCAGTGTTGGTTGTAGACCTGCTCGACCTTCTCAATATCTCATAACAGTGCAAGGGCTTGACCAGGTTGCCCACACACGTGATGGTCGAGTCACTTTGTCGCACCCCCAACTTATCCTAAATCGTACTCTAAAGACTTTGAACCCTAGCTAGTCTATTTTAAATACCCTAAGGACTCAAAAAGAAAAAAAATTGATTGGGTTGCCTCCCGGAAGCACTAAGTTTACTGTCTTCAGCCAAATGCTTTTAAGCTCAACTTGAAGTCAGCCTGGGTCCTAGTTAATATTGGTTTCACCCTTCTCTCCCTCACACGTAAAGGTGCATACCCCCACCTTTTTTTTAGAATTGGGGACCAAATCATGTTTTGTTATGAATTACTCAAAAGGGTCCTCGAATTCGGCAATGGTAGGGCTGTTTAGCTTAAATGTATTATCCCAAGGGTATTTCCATAGCATTGAAGGAGTTGCTTCCCTAACAAATTTATTTATCACGGCTTCATCCACAACTTGGATTGCGTTAAGTGGATGTTGGGAGGCATTAAATATATTTAGCCTATGCTGCTTATGGCCCCATGAGATGTCCATAATCCCCATCCTACATTGAATGCAGGCATTAGCCGTGGCTAGGAATGGTCGACCTAAAAGGACAGGGATTGGCTTTGTGGAGGGAAAGCATTCAAATTTTGTTGAGGTCATTAGCTTTGAAAACTCGGAGCTTGCAGCCTCTAGAAGAAGTTAGGATGTTGTTTCCACTCGAGATTGTAGGTATTCGAATAAGGGTCGTTGGACGGCTTATCGTACCAATTATGAGTGGCCTTTACTTCCTCCTACACAAGCTTGGGTTAGGAGTGCGCATGCGGGAAATTATAACATGTATGTGAAGGGTCAAAACAAATTGCAAAAACCTCTACACATTCTATTGTCTGCGGTCGTAAGGACAAACATTGATCTAACTTTTTGTATATGGCACGCAAGGTAGAGGCTAGGTCTTGGCTAGTGACCAACTCGTAAACTCCCTTTGGCTTCGAAGTTGATGTATTGGGTTGTTTACAAATAGCAGCCATATGCTGCTGAGAATTCTCAGCCAAATTTTCAAAGAGAATCCAGACTTCGTTTTAATGCTTTGTGAGGAAAGTACCTCCACACGATGCATCAACCATAGACCTATCTCTTTCATCCAACCCTTCATAGAAAGTTTGCACTAATTGCCACTTGGGGACCTAGTGATGTGGACATTTACGGAGCAGGTCCCTAAAGCGCTCCCAAGTCTCGAAAAAAAGTTTCCCATCCATTTGTGAGAAACTTGTGATGGCTCTCTGAAGCTGATTAGTTTTCCAAATTAGAAAGTACTTTTTAAAAAATTCATGTTGCATGGTGGCCCGGTTGGTCACCAAGTTCAGTTCTAACGAAGTCAGCCAATATTTGGCCTTACTCTTTAGAGAGAATAGGAAAAGCCTAAGATGGAGAGCATCATTGCTAAAATTAGGGATACATATGGTGGAACAAATTTCCAAGAACTCATCTAGATGCTGATAAGGATTTTTAGTAGAGTTCCCATGAAAGTTGAGCAGCATCGAGATGATCGAAATCTTAATCTCAAATTGTGCCGCCTGAACATCCAAGAATCGGATGCAAGACGGTGATGTGTATGCATTAGGTACAAAGTAGTCCCTAAGAGGCCAAAGGTGTCACTCTCCCACCACAAATAGGTGAGGAGCATGGAGTTCCAGGATTTGTTCAACAGGAACCGAGGGGTTATCTTCAGCCATAGCTTTCAGTTTAGACGACTCAGCCTTCTTCATATTAGAGATAGGTTTCCTAAGGGGCTTATGATATTTTTCAATCTCAAGATCTATGGGAATTATCTCAAGTTCCAAAGAACACAGGCCAAACATTCACACTTGCAAGCACACACATTTGGACTTCAACAAAAAAATAGAAAACAAAATAAAGAAAATAGAAATTAACAAAGAAATTAAAAACAAAAGGAGAGAAAATCAAAAGAACAAGGCAATAATACTCTAAAGTGGAAGTTGGCTTATAACCATAGCCAAGTCCCTAGCAACGGCACCAAAATTTGGTAGGCTCACCAAGGCTTGGGTCCTTAACTTCCAAAAATAATATTTATAAAACCTAACTATCCCAAGTTCAGTAGAAAGTGGGTAATTCGGGTGTCGATCCTCAGGGGCTTGAAGCACAGTCATTGAACCGCATTTGAATTAGTTTACTAATACCTTGTTGTGAAAAAGAAGTGAAAGATGGTATTTTGCAAAGGTGATTGTCTAACAACTACTGGAAAGCATATAAACGAAAGCAAGTAAATCTATACTACAGTAAAACAGGTAAATTTCGAAGTTACTCTACTCCTACAAAGCGATATTGTGGTCCGAATCAAATGCTGGATGCCATGCTTCTAACTACGCTCATCCAAACTTCCATAGCAACACTAACTCAAGCGGGCCAAAATAGGAGAGGGGCAATCGAGGGCACAGGGTAGCAAGGTTGCACGAACCTTCTGGAGTACAGTCGAGAACCAGAGTATACCCTATCTCAACGATAATGAAAACCTTCGCGGTTCCATAGCCGACTATTTCCCTCTGACTAATACGTAGCAATGCTTATCCTTATCTGCAACCTTTCATCAAACACATAGCAAGTAAATGGAAAGTAGTAAATTGAAAACAATAAATGAAAGACTGAGTAAAAAAATCATCCCTTTATCATTCCAAAAATCTGTCACTAATGCCAAAAGTACAAGAGGAGATCCTAATATACACAACTATTGCATGAACACCGCCGATTGTCACAAGCCGTCAGACACTCCATACACGAACCAAAACTACTCTACTCCTATTCTATCTTGGCTCTTAATGACTTCCTAGGTTTGTCACTCACCTAAGAGAGGCCAAAGAGGAACCCAAAGCTTGTGTTCATAGCGAATACTTATAGGCTCTAGGGTTTACAAGGTTTGTTTTACAAATTAGGAAAGGTTACAACAAATCTCATGCAAAAGATCATCGTTGTTAACCAAGTCGCTCCTCTGTCATTCTTGTGCGCGCCTTAGTCGAGACTCACGAGAAGTCAGGGATTCGAATCTTCAATGTCTTCGAATTTGTCACGCTTTAGGGTCTTTATGGTCAAGTTGATGGTTGAGACTTGCAGTATCTCGGTATTTAGGAAATCTCAGTATGTCGACATAGTCGCCCCGGAAGGTCTCTTGGTCGAACACTTCGTCGAGACTCTCGGTACTTTTGAATTTTAGTTCTGTCACAGTATCTCGACCTAGTTGCCCTAGCAGGTCACTTGGTTGAGCACTAGGTCGAGCCTTGCAATATTTTGATCTCAATCTAAACCTTGGAGTCTGGAGTGGAAGACTACGTCGCCCTGTGGTTTGCTAGTCGCACCACATGGTCGAGCATCATCTTCTTGTCTATTTAGGATCTAAAGCTTCTAGAGCTTGGCTGAACGTTTGAATTTGAGCTTTGAACCCTCCAAATCCTTCTTGGCTTCTTGTAATGTCTTACTCCATGGTTTTAACCTATTTTTCTTGAAAAGACAAACAAACCTTGCATAACTCTTAATAATGATAACTCTGAGCAATTACATAATAAAATGAGGATAAACAAAGATAAATAAGGGTCTAAAATCATAAATTTAGGGACTCATCAGATTATATCTTCAGAAATAAAGATGGGGAACCAAAAGAAATTGAAGAGATGTCAAGCACGGAAATAAGGTTAGTTGAACTCAATTTTAAAGCAAAATATTTTACTTTTTGTGCTTTAAATGACATTGATTACAATCATATTTTTGGATGTGAAACCACAAAAGAAATATGGGACAAGCTTCAAGACACATATGAGGTCTTTGGAGAAGTAAAATACTTAAGAGGAACCTAAGAAAGAAATAGTTTTTACCTTAGATTCATCTTATGATACTCACCAAGACACATTAGGAGAAGCACATTCTTACTTCGCCAATGAACAAGAAGATGAAGTAAGTTCAGATGAGGAGGATTATATTCCTTCCTATGATGAAGTAGTGGAAAATTGTGCTAAATTTTTTAATGAATTAGTTTAGTAAAAAGGAGGAACAAACATTTTGAAAAAGAGCATGAAACCTTAGAAGTAAAAATAAAAAGTTTGGAGGAAAAATTGTCAAAATGTAAACAAAAGGAACCTTATTGAAAAATATTTCCCTTGAAAATATTTATGTTCCTCATCAAACGATAAAAATATTTCCCTTAAAAAGGAAAATGAGGAGCTTATTGAAAAAATTCAAAAAGACCATGAAGTTTTTCAATAAGTAGTAGGAAATTTGAAAAATCAAATTGAAAACATTTTAAAAGAAAATACTCCCTTGAAAAAGAAAAATGAAGATCATGGCAAAGTCATAAGAGGTAAAGCAAACTCCAAAAAGTTTTTGGGAGCCAAAAGAAATTTTATTTCAAAAAGAATTTAAATCATCTTATAAATCACATGGTTATACCTCAATGAGCAAAAATAATGCAAATAAATCGAGACTCTCTCACACAAACAAAATTTGTTTATATTGTGAAAGAAAGGGTCACATACAATATTTTTGCCCTTATGGAGGAGATAGAGGCAAAGAAAGGAAGCTGGAATGGGTAGTGAAAAAAAATCCCTTGGCACCCAAGGAAGAATGGGTACCAAAAGGTAACACGTGATCTTTATTGCTTTCTTAGAAACTAGGATTAGGATTTAGGTAGACCTAGATAAAAATAAAAAGGGAATAAGATATGCTCAAAATATAAAAAATCCCAGATTATGCATTTTGATTTGTTTAGCTACTATGCTGGGAATTTTTGGAGATTTACACCAATATTGATGCACTCAAATTATAAAACCAATTTCTTGGTTTAAATATCTTGTTAATTGGTTTATTTCTTTTTGAAGTATTGGCTATTGGATAAAATAGCATATATTCAAAGCTTGTTCTTTAGGAATAAATTTTTGAGTAGTAAATTGAAAACCCTTGTTTGAATAAAGGTTCAAAAGCATGCTATGATAGGTTAGTGCATCCCTTTTAGACATAAGATATATTCATTAGTTATATAATCTGTTTTTATGATATATGCTTGTTTGGATACATAGAAAATCTAAAACATAGCATTCATGAAGTTGAATTTTAGTGGAGAAAATCATAACAAAAAGTGGTATTCAAATGCACCATCTATTTGTAATATCATTGTGAGCATATGTTTTGTTTAGAAGAATACCTTCCTTCTAGTATCAAATTAGGAGAACATGTCTCCTATTAACCAAGAGCATTGTTAAATAAAGCTTAGTATATCCCTAAATGCTCATTGCCAAATAGTAAGAACATACCTACCATGCTTAAATCACAAGCATGAATTCTTTATGGAGAATGTCCATATTTGAATTATCATTGAATCATTGATCCAAATGACAAGTGGTATCATTCTAATAAACTTCAAGATCATTGATAGTTAAGATGTAATCCCAAAAGGGGGTGAATTGGATATTTTTGGCTAATTAATCTCGCTGATTCACCACATTATATCTCATTCATATTTAAAGCTTGTATGCAAAAATAATAACAACAATAAATGAACAAGCATACACGTGCGGAAAAATAAAGTGCAGAAATATAAATGAAAGAGAGAGAGAGAGAGAGAGAGAGAGAGAGAGAGAGAGAGAGAGAAAGAGAATGACACAAGATTTTTAACGAGGTTGGCCAATCCTACCTACATCCTCGCCTTGGGCAAACCCCCCAAGGATTTCACTAACCTTAATCACTTAATCGGGTGGAGCAGAAACCATTTACACTCCTTACAAGGTGGAGACCCCCTAGCTCACTTAATCAAGCAGAGCTAAACAGTTACACACTCCTTACAAGGTAGAGTCCCACTAGCTCACTTAACCGGGTAGAGCCAAACCGTTACACACTCCTTACAGGGTGGAGCCTCCCTAGCTTACTTAACCGGGCGAAGTCAAACCTCTCCAAGAGTGATGTACCCTCACTTGGCCACAGTTCACAACCCAAATCAGGAAGGATCTGTTTCAAAAAACAAATTTTCCATACAATTACAATGCTTCTCAAAAGCTGATTTGTACAATATGAAGATCTAAATGCACTATCATATCATTTAAACATGAAGCTTAGTAGAGTAATGTTTTTTTTCTCAAAAATTATTTTTTAAGTAAAACATGAGAGTATGGAAAATGATTTTTTATTTTCTAAAATGACCCTTTAAAATTTAAATTCAATAAGGCTTTCCAAGCAAAGTACATGAGTGAAAATACATGCTCAAGTCTTTTCCCAAGAAGCTTTTCGAGCCAATATATATTAATTGAATAACCCATGGATATTCTCCAACAAAAATTTTTCCAAATAAATGAATAAGAGAAGTTAGGGTTTTCATTTAAAATGATTGATCTTTATAAAATTAAATTCAATAAGGCTTTCTAGCAATATATGTATGAGATTAAATACATGCTTAAGCCTTACTTGAATAACCCAAAATTAATTTCTCCAAAATTATTTTTAAAATAAAGGAGCGGGAGAAATTTGAACTTTGTTTTTCAAAACAATGAGGAAGCCTTCAATTTATATATTATGAACATGAACATAAGCTTAACTCCTCCAATAAACCCTTAAAAAACAATTTTCTCCAAAGAAATATTTTCAAGATGAATGGAGGGGAAATTTTAGCTTTGAACAAGCACAAGGGTAAGAAGTCTTTGGAGCAATATAAATGAATGAATATATGCCCAATACTTTCAAATATAACTCAAACGATTTTCCTCCAAAAATATTGTATCTGCTATTCTTTCCCTATGCTATTTAAATTTTGCACATGTATGTTTGATTATTTATTGTGATTAATTGTTTTACATACATGCTTTAGATATTTGTGGTATTGGTAATTGCATAGAAAGACCCTAGGTTGTATAATACTGGTTGCGGTTTGAGTCTGATCCCTGTTTTGCTCCAAATACTTCTCCCCCTTTTGTCATCAGCAAAAGGGTTAAAACAAAATCTCTCCTTTTTCAAAAGGGTCATTTAAAACAATCAAAGCCCTTAAAATTTTTGAAACTTCATGACAGAAAATAATTTTAGATACCAAGTGTTGCATGTCATGAATACTTTTAAGTTTAAGGCAAGAGATAAAGATATCTCACGTAAGTTCAGTTATTGCCAAAGAATGTTCATTTTGTAAGAAATTTACCCCTTAAAATTACCAATAAGTACTGGGGATGATGCTTGCTGAAAAAAGAAAAAAAAAAAACTTTAACATAAAGGTTTAAGCAAGCAATGTTTTTCTGGTATACATTTAAGCACAAAACAATTTATTTATTAACTAGAAAAAAGCAACCATATGACACCAAATATGAAATTTTAATGCAAGATCATATGGCCAATAACAACATATTTTCACTTAAGATTTACTGTGAGCAACAACATCATTATGCTGAACAACACACATGCCACAATAAGTTGAATTAGAAATCTAAACCAAAATGTAGGGTGAGCATAAGAAATGGAATTTTATATAATCTCCACCTTTAGATTTAAATGCTAGCTTAGATGAAATAAACTACTTTTACTTATCAAAAACTAATTTCACTAAGTATGTCAAGCAATATAAGCAATCACTTCAAAAAAAAAAAAAATTTAAATATATACTGGTTATTGATCTAGCATTTTAAATTATCCAACCAGTAATCATTTATATAGAACACACATGCTTCAAATAACTAGCATTAAGTCATGCAAGGTGTTCATAGCTTCCCAGAACAATCCATATCAACAATATTCAGCAAAGAGCTGGATATCATGTTCAAAGTATTCAGAAAAGTCTTCGGACTAAAAAACAAAAACAATAATACTTTGATGCATGCGAGTCCAAAGGGTAGGTGATTTTGATCCTTTTTCCATAAGGATGGGGCTTAAGCTCCCCTGTATATTCTCATACACACATGCTTGCATTTTTAGACTAGGATGAAGTTCATTTAGCAGCTCACGCATTCATTGTACATTCATCCTTCAATAGATTTCAACATGCGGCAAATATTAAACATTCAGCACACAAGCACAACATTTGTATATTGAACTTCATTTAGCCTACGATAGTCAATCAAGGCTATACTCAAATAGTTATGGAATAACTATGCAGTTAGGGTTCCAAATGAAAATAACACAACTCAAATGAGTGTGTGACAAATAAAGAACTTCCCCAATATCATGCATTTTACCTAGTTTATCGACCATCATCAAAACATGAGACGTTTAATTAATAGGGTGATGTTTAACAATTTTGGTCCTAAGTAAAGTTCAAAATCCAAATATTGGACCAAATGGTGTCCATGAACTAAAATTTCCTAAGATAAGAGAATTTTCCTAATTTAGAGCATTCTAGGAAAATTCAAGGGATTATTGAAAATTGTGCATGTTTTTCAATTTAGCATATACCATTTAAGGATTCAACATGCAACAACCTATTAAATTATTTAGCATGCATTACGAAGATATACATAAATTTCAATCAGCATGTCATAGACTCAAACTATTTTCATTTAGCATGCAAAAACTTATATTAACCATTTAAAACAGCATGCAAATTATCTTGTTATCATGCAACGGTTATAAATATTCAATAATGTCAATGTACATGAAACAGTCTAAGTGAGCAGACTCACTTTTAAAATGAGCAGCTCGAAAGCTATCTCAAGTATAGGAGTTCAGTCGTGTAATAATTAACCCAAGGGTCAAATCGTCTTCTCAGGGAATACAGATTAATTTCAAATTTCATATAATCCCAAAGAAAATAAGAAAATAATTTTTACTGAACACAATTTAGATTCAGGTTCCTGGAAATTTTGAGATTTTTGCAATGAAATTTAAACCCTAACTAAAAATTAAATGCGCATGGAATAATTAAATAAAAATCGGATGCAACACCAGAATGATGAGATAATTAAACACTCCAATCATCCAAAATAAAAACAAACTAAACCAGATAAAAGTACCAAATTTAATAAGCCCAAACTAGATTAAACGAAATAAAAATACTGACTTTAATACTAAAAACACCCAAAGAACTATTTAGATTCCAACGAAAACTTTAAATAAGATAAGTACAAACAAAAATTAAAGTAACAATGCTCAACCAAGAATCTAAAAGCAAGTGAGAAAGAAAAAAAAAAAAATCAACACTAGTTAATAAAAAAAATATACTAAATTTTTAATAATGATAAAACAATAGACCCAAATAATTATTCAAGATTCAAATAAAGAAAGGGAAGAATAAAGAGAGAGAGAGAGAGAGAGAGAGAGAGAGAGAGAGAGAGAGAGAGAGAGAGAGAGAGAGAGAGAGAGAGAGCACGTAGTAGAACTGTAGAGCCTTGGGTTCTCCTCCGCGCACAGCCCAGTAGCTCGTAGTGGGGCTCTCAGGTTGCAGACAGCAAGGCAAGAGACAAAGAGAGATCCGAGAGAGTTGAGACCCGAGAGGAATAGAGAATTAAGAGAGAGACAAGAGAATTGAGAGTTTAGAGTAGAGGGGAGGCCAAGAGTTGAGAGAAGAGAGGAGAGGCTTAGCTGAAACAGAGAGGGGACGAGAACATAGAGAAGCGAGATTGAGGGAGAGAAGGAGAAAGTAGATGAGGTAGAGAAGAGAAGACAAGAAGAGGAGTGAGGCACTAATAAAAAAAAGAACCTGCTCCCTTCTTGAAGCCCTACACGGTCCAGTTGCTCCACTTCAAAAAGTTTGCATTGCCGGGTCACATCAAGACTTGGCCCACTCTTTTCTTTTTCTTTGATTCTCGCTCACACACACAGCCATGGCCAACTTCATGCACAAACCACACGCACACACTAAGCCCATGGTTGAAGCCTAGCTTGCCCTCAAGTCTATAGCTGCTTGAATCTTCTCCGCATGGCAAGCCCAGTGCACTTTAATTTCAACTTTATCGTCCAAAAATTATCCTACAATAGTAAAATACAAAAAGTCCATAAATTATTGATTAATAATTAATTATTATAATTTGAACACAATTTTAAAAGATTGAACATAATTAAGCATTCAATAAAAAATATAATCTTTATTGCATGATTTTACACACATAATTATGCAATTTAGACGCGTAATCATACACCCTCCCCCCCAAACTAACGTTTTGCTAGTCCCTAGCAAATAACATGAATGCAATCAAACCAGGAGAGTAGCAACTAAAATTCTCATACTCATGAAAACCACATGCCATAACGTTTTGCTAGTACTCGAGCAAGCCAAAAGTTAAGAAAACTACCAAACCCTATCTACCTCCTCTTTCGCCGGAAACAAGGTTGCATTTACCAAATGCAACAAGCCTTTAGACCCCTAGGTCGATCAGAGTGGATGAGTTTGTAGTCTTATGAAGGTTTTCAGGGTGACACCCACAAACACCAATTCCAATGAATATATAATGAATGTACATGCAACACAAATATACCATTTTACATACATGAATATCACCAGATCACACACAAACTCATACACAATTCACGCAATTCTGAAGCAAGTCATTCATGCAAGTTTCAACATTATATAGCCGTTAAGAACAGTATACTCATATAAAGTTAACCAACAATACAATTCAGAGTTAATGTAGTCATATAAATTCAAGAATAAACAGGCGAAATCTCGAGGTATATGTAATGTGTATGACTCGTTACACCCAGGATACCAGTGGATACCTACAGAACAGTCATTTTAACTCGGCCTAACTGGTATACCCTCAAAAACCCTTAAAAAGGATGGATTCACTCGTCATATGTGAGGAGTGTCACAATCAAACATCCCACATATTGCAAGGAACAAACGCTAAATGTATAGAGTGAATTAGTCTGAAAAGGATCCAGCCTATTTGTGAGGTGTTGGGTCCTTCACCCTAGCATCTTCTCACCTACTCGCCATATTCAACCAAGACCACCCCAGATCAACTTATTCACAAACCAAGCATGAACATATCTGAGGCATTAAGCGGTTGAAGAGTCTTGATATGTGGAGAACATGTATCGTGTCCCTGACTTTTTGTGGTAGTTGTGTGGAGCAGGTATTAATCTTTCACCCCATTCTGGTGCATTTCTATTTCTCTTTTTTCGTCTGTTCATTTTTCAATTTCTTTCTTTTCGTGATCAATTAGGACAATCATTACACTTCTTTTGTTGTCTTCATACCACCTATGGAAATTAAGCTTTAACAGGAGTCCATGAAATAAGTTTATCTCTAAAGGTGGCTCAGCCTTCACATCTTGAGAAGACTACACGACCTAGGTTTCTATCTCCCCATTGGATGTCACCTCTAAGGCTAGCAAGTCAAAATCCAAGACTAGTATACAAAGAGTATCTAGAAAAAAGAAAAAAGTTGAGTTTCATGAACTCTGAGCTAATGTCAAAAACTCAAAAGAACGATAAATGACTCAACAATACCTCACAAGGTGTCATAGTTGCCACGGGCGCTCTCTCCGTGCTCACAAGGAACCCTAAGTGCTACAAGTCACGCGAACATGTATTTTCAGCCTCATGAGATACCATATAAATACAAGAGTTTATATAACCAGATTAACACGAATGAACTACCAGTCAACCTTCATGGAGTTGCAATTCCTAGATAAACCATATAGGGAGAAATTACACATAAATAACTCGAGTGTGTAACTCTTAGGTTATATGCAAGTATGTGAAGGGTATAAGTCAGTATTAATCATGGCATAATCATCCATCTTCAATACTTTTTTAAAAAAATAATTTATTTAAAACAAAACTCAGCAAGTGGACGTGCACAGTGTCACATACAAATTCTCAACCCCCCTCCCCTAACTAAAGAAGAACATTGTCCTCAATGTGAAAGCATAGGGGAAATAGAAAAATTGTGCATGGGGGAAACAAGCTAATAGAAAAAACATGAAAAATCACTTCCAAGTAATGCAACAGAAAAAAAAAATTTCAAATGAAGAAACAAATAAAACAAAAATAAAAAGAAAAGTAGTAAGAGAGAAAGGTCAGGAAACTCCCCTTGGGTCTTGCAGAAGCAAGACGTCTTCATTTGGATCGAAGGGAGTCATGAGAGGCTTGAGCCGCTGTCTATTGACCATAAAACTATTATCATTCGTTGGATCCACAATTTCTATTGCGTCGTGGGAATGAGCGTGTTCAACGATGTACGAGCCACCCCATTGGGACCTCAGCTTTCCGGGAAAAAGATGTAATCTAGAGTCATAGAGAAAATCTTGCTGATTCGGAAAAAGTTGTTTATCCTTGATTTTATTGTTATGCGACAACTTCATCCGCTTCTTCACTAAGCAAGCCTTGTCATAAACTTCCCTCTTGGATTCTTGAAGCTCACACACCTGCAACTTTCTCAAGCCTTTGGCATCATCAAGTAAAAAGTTAATCTGTTTTATAATCCATAATGCATGATGTTGAATCTCAATAGATAAATGACATGTCTTACTGTAAACTAACCTGTAGGGAGACATCCCTAAAAAGCATTTCAGTAGGCCCAGAGTGCATCAACCAATTCCCTAACAAGGCTTTTCGATTAGGACAACCCGTCTTCTAGAGTATGATCTTGATCTCTGCAAAGAACTTACGCTTATCCTGCGTTACCCCATGTTTTGGCATTCGGTCAGTGACAAGGTAGTTCACAATATCATCAAACCAAGGGGTGCATGACATGTTGGTGATATGATAGATGATGTCAGCATTTTCAGCACTTCTTTCTTTACCACCTCCGTCATGGTTGGGTTCAATCTCCATTGTGCATCACGAACTGGTATTGTATCTATCTCTGTGGACTGCCCCTCTGATTCTGGAAACTCTCTAATCAAGGAAATTTTTTCATCAAATACCTCAGGCTGCTCAGGAGATGCACTCTCAAATGCGCCATCAGAATCAAATGCCGACAATGACTCTAAAATATCCAAGTCATCTACCACATCAACTGCACATACCTCTGAATCATCACACCTAGTTGGCGTCTTGTGAGCATTAAACACATTCATCTCCAATGTTATATTTTTGAATGTGATCTTCAGTATTCCACTTCAACAATTAATCAATGCATTGGAGGTAGCAAGGAATGGCCGCCCAAGAATAACAGGTGCCTGGTAGATGTTGAAGACAGGCTGCTGCATATCCAAAACTACAAAGTCCACTGGGTAATAAAATTTTTCAACTTGTACTAATAAATATTCAATAATGCCTCATGGGTCTTTTAATGATTTATCTACCAACTGTAGCATCATGGGTGTTTTCTTCAGCTCACCTAAACCCAATTGGTCATATATCGAAAATGGGAGCAAGTTTACACTACTCCTTAAATCAAGTAAAGCTCTCCCGATACAAGATTTATCAATCATAATAGAAATAGTGGGAGTAACAGGATCTCTGAGCTTATGAGGAGTCTGACTCAATATCAACGCACTAGCTTGCTTGTTCAAGAAAGCTTTCTTCTTTACGTTCAATTTCCTTTTCACTGTGCACAGATCCTTCAGAAATTTTTCATACGCAAGAACTTGTTGTATGGCTTCCAAAAGTGGAATGTTGATCTTCACTTGCTTGAATATTTCTTGAATTTCATTGTGGTATTTGTTCTTCTAACCAGCTGCCAACCTCTAAGGATAGGGTACCACAAGTCGGTACTCCTTACTAGTATCATCCTCCTTATTAATTGACTTTGTTGAATCTGAGCTCACTTCATCTAATTTTTCTTTTGCTTCATCTATCTTTGTTGCAATGTCAGGTGTTGGAGAAACTGTTTTTTGATCAATGGGTATTTCAGGATGGGAAACTAATTTTCCATCTGCATCATGCTATCATTAGAATATTTTTTTTATGGAATAGAAGCTAAATTAGGTTAAAATCCTGGAGGTGCATAGCTCTAAGAGATCTGTTACAGCTGATACTACTTTTGAGGAGCTGCAACTGGATGATATAGCGGTTGTGCAGGTGGTGCATAAGACTAAGAAAATTATTGAAACTGTGAGGAAGATAGACCAGATTGATCATTCCTCCATGAGAAGTTCGAGTGATCCTCCATCTCGGATTATAAGTGTTCGAGAATGGCTGATTTTAAGATTTATTGACCCAATTTGCTAATTGCATCTGATCAGATCCACTCTCCTGCAATACTGGTAGAAGCAAACAATCTTTCACCTATTTCACAGCTTTCACTTTCTTTAACTCCATAGCCTCTATTTTCTAAGACAAAGCAGCAACAAGAGCCTGTAGATGAGTCTCCTCTTTGACCTCGTATTTTCCTCCACCACTGATTGTTTTGAGAGGTTGTGCTGCCATTGGTGCTCGATTGTATCGTGTGTTCCATTGTTGGGCACTTTCAGCTAAGTAATCAAAGAATGATATAACTTCATCTGGTTTCTTGTTGAACAACTCCCCATTGCATATAGTCTGGACAAATTGTTTACATTCAGGGGTAATAGTGGCATAGAAATAATTAGCTAACCTCCAAGATTCGAATTCCTGATGTGGACATATATACATTAGGTCCTTGAACCTCTCCCAACAAGCCTGGAAGGTCTCGTCACCTTTCTGCATGAACTGACTGATTTGCTCCTGTAGGTACTGGGTTCTCTAAAAAGGAAAGAATTTGTATAAGAATTCATGTTGTATTTCAGCCCAACTAGTAATAGAGTTAAACCAGATTTTTGCCTTATATTTCAAAGAAAAAGGAAATAAATGAAGTTTGACATACTCATCAGTTTCAGCCCTATTAATGAAAGTGGTACACACCAACTCAAAATCTGTCAAGTGCTGATATGGACTCTTAGAATCCATCCTGTGAAACAAGGGTATCATAGATAACATACAATGCTTAATTGTGAAGTTCGGTGCATCTTGTGATAGTACAATGCAAAAAGTTGTATAAGTGTGTGTAGGCAGTAGAAAATCCAGAAGTGTACGTGATGCAAGTACAGCCATAACTCCCTCAAAAATTTCTACAAAAAGATCACTCAAATCAATTTCATAATCACTCGTAAAAGTAACAGGAGAACAATCAGATTCTATGCTCTGTGTGTCACTACTGGTGCTAAGTGAAATTTTAGATAGTCTATTCAAAAGATCTTTGACCCAAGGCGTCAAACATCAATGCAAACAACAAATATTCACCAACACGGCAACAAACAAGCATGATCAAATTTTTTCAAAATTTTAAATTTTAGTTTTTATTTTTTTATTATTTATTTTTTGTACTTTTTTATTTTTTATTTATTTAAAAATCAAAAATAATTGAAAAAACACAAATTTTGAAATTAAATCTGGCACTTACCGGCAACGGCGCCAAAAAATTGACTCACTTCTAAAATGAGCAGTTCGGAAGCTATCCCAAGTATAAGAGTTCAGTCGTGTAATAATTAGTCCAAAGGCCAGATCGTCTCCTCAAGGAATGTAGTTTAATTCCAAATTTCATGTAATCCTAAAGAAAATAAGAATATATTTTTTTACTGAACACAATTCAGATTTAGGTTCCAAGAAATTTTGAGATTTTTGTAATGAAATTTAAACCCTAACTAAAAATTAAATAAGCATGGAATAACCAAATAAAAGCCGGACGCAACACCCGAATAACAAGATAATTAAACACTGCAATCATCCAAAATAAAAACAAACTAAACCAGATAAAAGTACCAAATTTAATAAGCCCAAACTAGATTAAACGAAATCAAAATACTAACTTTAATTCTAAAAACACCCAAAGAAATATTTAGATTCCAACGAAAACTTTAAATAAGAAAAAGAAAAACTAAAATTAAAATAACAATGCTCAACTAAGAATCTAAAAGCTAGTGAGGAAGAAAAAAATAATCAAATTAACACCAGTTAATAACAAAAAAGATAAACTAACTTTTTAATAATAATAAAATAGTAGACCCAAATAATTATTCAAGATTTAAATAAAAATAAGGAAGAATAAAGAGAGAGAGAGAGAGAGAGAGAGAGAGAGAGAGAGAGAGAGAGAGAGAGAGATAAGAGAGAAGGTGAGTGGAGATGCAGGTTGTGTGGTAGGGGGATTGGAGAGTTGGCTGTAGCAAATTGAAGCAGCAGCACGTAGTAGAACTGTAGATCCTCGGGTCCTCCTCCACGCACAGCACAGCAGCTTGTAGTGGGGCTCTCAAGTTATAGACAGCAGAGCAAGAGATAGAGAGAGATCCGAAAGATTTAAGACTCGAGAGGAACAGAGAGTTAAGAGAGAGATGAGAGAATTGAGAGTTGAAAGAAGAGAGGAGCCCGAGAGTTGAGAGAAGAGAGGAAAGGCTTAGCTGAAACAGAGAGGGGGCTAGAACAAAGAGAAGTGAGACTAAGGGAGAGAAGGGGAAAGTAGGTGAGGCAAAGAAGAGAGGATAAGAAGAGGAGTGAGATTCTGATAAAAAAAAGAACCTACTCCCTTCTTGAAGCCTTACACGGCCTAGCTGCTCCACTTCAAAAAGTTTGCATGACCGGGCCACATCAAGACCCGGCCCACTCTTTTTTTTTTATTTGATCTCACTCACACACATAGCCATGGCCAACTTCATGCACAGCCCACACGCACACACCAGGCCCACGGTTGAAGCCCAGCTTATCCTCAAGTCTATAGCTACTTGAGTCTTCTTCGCATGGCGAGCCCAGTGCACTTTAATTTCAGCTTTAGCGGCCAAAAATTATCCTGCAATAGTAAAATATAAAAAGTCTATAAATTATTGAATAAAAATAATTATTATAATTTGAACACAATGTTAAAAGATTGAACATAATTGGGAGTTTAATAAAAAATATAATCTTTATTGCATGGTTTTAAACACACTATTATGCAATTTAGACGTGTAATCATGACCACTTAAGATTAAAACACTAAGTTGAACATGGTCACTACTTTGATACTGCATAAGACTTGTGAGAGTATTTAGAATTCAAATTCGGTCTTATGGAGTCACAATTCTAGCCAACTAGCTAGTATGTATGTCTAAAATAGATCATTGAATTTAACATGCAAGACCTTAGTCAACTACCGGCATGCAATTCACAAATTTGCATCATCATGCAGATGGCGTTCAGTTCAAGCATGCAGTTCAGCATAACTCAAATAACAATTTATGTTATAAAATTATCCATCCATAATATAGATATTTAGCGAAGATGGATATTAGCGTTCAGTTCACACAAATCATCCAATATAAACAAAACAATAAAATATTTTTAAGATAAACATAAATTTGGAATGTTTATTGGATGAATTTTAAATTTGTTGCTCCCCCTCAATTAATGCAGCCAAATCATTAAGTCATTTTCATTTTTTTTATCCTTTAAACCTAGCCAAATACTCTAAATTGTCAATAAATAACTTTGGCTTTGAAATATTGGGCTTATCGGACCATTTTCAACCAGTCGGTCGACTGGGGACCTAAGTCCGGTTGACTGGGACCCGATTGATGGTCCAGTCGGCTAGGAGTAAACTGGATAGGCTTGACAGGACACACAAAGAGCACCAGTTGACTGGGGCACCTAGACCGATCAACTGGGCCATACAATTTTTGAAATTTTAGCCCTTTTTTAATCAAACCTATTTTCCAAAAGAGTTATATGTTTAATGAGCGCTATTTGGCATTAAGTGTTTAGACTATATTGATAAAAAATAATTTAAATAAAATTTTTGCAATAGACAAAGTGTGCTAAACTATAGATATTCACAATTAAGCATAAGTAAAGCACATAGAATTTATACAACTAATAAAAAACAACTTTTTCCATTTGCAGGGAATTTGCAAATTTAAACATACAATAGCCAATATTATCATATATTATCCAAGCATGATCATATATGTATATTAAGCGAAAAGATTGGATATACCACTAAAAGTTCCATTTTGACTAGCTTCTCTACTGTTCTTAGTATACCAACATAGTATACTAAGATTTGAAAATTTTAAGCACTAATCACAATCCAAGCATTTAATCATCATTTACCCATTATTTAACTAATCCTAAGATCTAAGATAACAGAAAATTTCAATGGAAGTTAGTGATATTAAGACTTCTAGTTCAATTTTCTACAATTTATGTTATTAATTTTTCTTTTTAAAGATCTTATGAGTATTAATGAATTTTCTATGAAATGTGAAATTAAGAATAGCTTCCCAAGAGGGGGGGTGAATTGGACTTTAAAATTTTCTTTTAATTCCTTTTTAGAATTCTTAAACTTCTTTTATTTCTTTTAACCAATTCGTGACTTGTTTGTTTAATTTGTTAAGCACTCAAGAACTTAGTTTCTTTAGTTAATCCTTAACCATACAAACATCCAATCATTCAACCAAACCAATCAACTATAATTAAAAAGCAAACAACCAAGTCAATACACAGCACTTATGTAATATAAAAACTCAAGATGGTTATTCGTTTATATTAGCCAAATTTGAACCAAGCCTTGTATAAATGAATTTGCTTCTTCAATATGATGTGCAATATGAAATTCAATCATTCTTTCCAAATATTTAGAAGTCAGATAAACTCTTAGTTAATTTGTCTTTGGGATGTTTAACCAAGTAACGTACTCCCGTATAGTTTTCGCAAAATATGGTTTAACCAACGTACTCCCTTTCGGTTTTCGCAACCCAAATCAAAATTAAATCTTAAGTTTGTTTGATTTCCAAATATACGTAGTTTATATGATTTTTAAATTTAAACCATCCATGCAATTTAAATATGCATTGAAAATAAAGAATAGGGAAAGAGAGAGTAAGACAGAGATTTTTACAAGGTTCAGCTTCAACACAGCCTACGTCCTCACCTTTGGCAAACCACCAAAGGATTCACTAAACCTGTTCCATTGACGGGTGGAACAAAGCTTTTCAACACTCCTTGGTTAAGGCTAGAGCCCGTTTTCTCCAAAGAATATCCCCTCGTTCGGTCACTCCTTACATAGGCTAGAGCCCACCTCTCTAAGTAATATCCCCTTGCTTAGCCAATGATCCAAACAACCCTTGGAATCGTCAATCTACAAGATACAAATCAAATATTTGTATACAAAGAATTTGCTCCTAAAAGAGCTGATTAGTACAACAATTCAGAACTATATACTTCAAAGTAAATAACAATATGAATATTCAAATTGAAGCTCAAGGAAGTATATCACCAATTTAATTCTTTCAATGAACGAAAGATTTGAGAATTTGTAGCACAAGATTGGTGAGTAAAATCAACAAGAACTCAGTAAGCTTTGTGCAAGTTGAGAGCAAGAGAGAGACTTGAGAGTTTGAGAGCAATTTGAGAGAGATGCTGAATTTTTGCTGAATTTTAATTCTTGGTGTATGATTCAATAATCTTTGAGGCTTATTTATAGACTTTAAAAGGTA
This sequence comes from Malania oleifera, assembly GCF_029873635.1. NCBI lineage: Eukaryota > Viridiplantae > Streptophyta > Magnoliopsida > Santalales > Ximeniaceae > Malania > Malania oleifera. The sequence continues at coordinate 47,280 of NW_026651974.1, read as the reverse complement.
GGTAACTTGGTCCCCAAGTGTGTTGAAATATCCCCCAAGTTTCCATAAATTTCGAGCCACAAACAACCCCATTTAAAATTTTGACCGTTATGAGAAAAATCAAAACAGCCGCATGGTAGTCGCCTAACCAATCCTCCCGTCGCCTGTCATGTTATTTTTAAAGGAACAACAGGGGCAGTAGCCTGGTAGTTGCCTGCCAGAACTAAGTCAGTCGCCTAGCATAGCCACCCAGGCACCTGGCATATTCAAGCAGTCTACTGGTTGCACACATGCTGTTGTCAACTTCAAACACCCTTCTATTTTTTGATAATAAATTTTTCTATAGAACACCAAATTTTATGATCTTGGTGTAAAATGAAAGCGAAAAAAAAATCCTATCATTTTCATGTTGAACACTTTTTAAAATAAAGAGCTTTTGATAGAGAAAAATACACCTCAAAGTAGATGTAGAAAAATTAACCGCATTTTGAAAATCCTCTTTTTGGTGCTTTCATTCCAAAAACGATTCTAACCTTTTTGAAATAGTTTTTGACCTTATAAAAATATTTTCCAAGTATGTTCAAAGGTATCTAGGTCCATGACATTAACCTAAGAGCTTCATGTATCCATATTGAAATTATTTGAAGTACTTACATGAAATTTCCTAGACTCTTTCAAATTTTCAATCCTTGAATTCCTTGAGGTCTTTATGCTTGCTTCATCTTTCTTTGAACTTTCCATATTGATCACTTGGGCTTTTATTCTTGAAGCTTTTTCTTTAATATCAATGCTCTCATGATCTTCAATCTTTAAACTTTAAATCCATTTTTGAATCCATGCTTTAAGCTTCATATTGAATTCATTCTTTGAAGTATAAGCTTTCATCAATTCTTTAATGCTCTATCCTTGAGTCTTGAAAATATATCACTTAAACAAAACATGTTAAGTTCTACTTGTTTGTTAGCATCAAAATAGGATATTAAGCCATGTAAGGCCAACAAAATGTTTCTCACAAGATGGCATGCTATTATTATTGTTGACTTTTTGAGTCTGATTCCTATTTTGATGTTGACAAAGAACAAGTATCTTTTGTGTGTTTTTAAGTGCTTGAACGGGTTTATATGTAACACCCCAACTTGGGTCTGCCAGGGAGCACTGCGTCTCTCCTCCTCCTCCTAAACCAGACAACTAGGGGGCAGACCATATCGGACTAATGACAAGACCCACAGATCAACACGTGTCCTTTTCAGTGTGTTTTATCCTCACTCACACACTTTTTGAGAAAACTTCCCAAAAGATCACCCATCCCAAGATTACTCCAAGCCAAGCACGCTTAACCGTGGAGTTCTTATAGGAAGGCTCCCGAAAAGAAAAGTGCACCTTGTTGATATGGGTAGTAACATCAAATCCTTTTTAAACCTTTCTTCCACGAGGTATCACATTCTCCCTCACTTACAGAACACAACGTCCTCGTTGCGAACCCATATTTTCAAACCCATGCGATATGGATCTTATCACACTTTCGGCTGAGTAATTGATCTGATACCATTTTGTAATGCCCTAACCTGGGTTTATTAGGGAGCACTGTGTCTCTCCTCCTCCATCTGGACTAGACAACAGGGGGTGGGCCTTATCAAACTAATGAATGGCCCCACAGACCAACACGTGTTCTTTTCAGTGTGTTTTTTCCTTACTCACACACTTCCTTAGAAAACTTCCCAGAAGGCCACCCATCCCAAGATTACTCCAAGCCAAGAAGGCTTAACCATAGAGTTCTTATGGGAAGGCTCCCTAAAAGAAAGGTGCACCTTGTTGATATGGGTAGTAACATCAAATCCTTTTTAAGCATTTCTTCCACAGGGTATCACATTATAATTCAGCACAAACATAAGGGACAACAAAATGGAAGACAAGACGGATCTTAACGCACATCACTTAGCATATTCCATAAAGAATCAAAAGAAAAAAGAAGAAAGAAGGCATATGTTTATTTAATTTGTGATTGCATTTAGGATTTTGGTTTATGGTTGGCTCACCAAGGCTTGGGTCTTTAACTACGAAAGATAAAATTTATAAAACATAACTAATCCCAAGTTCAGTAGAAAGTGGGGCAAGTCAGGTGTCGATCCATGGAGACTTAAAGCGCAGTTATTAAACTACTTCCAAGTTAGTTTACTATAGCTGTAGCGCCCCTCAATATAATACAACATAATAAATAAAATGGTCAACCCGAACCCGTGGGTAACGGGGACACCTGTTACACACAGCGGAAAACCTAGCAGCAGTAAACATAAAAATCCACACATCCATCCATCAAACATAATACCAGAGCTTTTATAACATTATAATACTATACTTCTGTACATATCCATATACATCAAAATATCTCTACGGTCACACAAAATAACTCTAACCCTAGTACAAAATCTTACCCTTCTTACGGGTAATCTTGCTAACTGAACGACGCCCTGACCCGCCGGTCTTTCTAGGGCTCCTAAAAAATTTAATATTGTTGGGGGTGAGACACTTCTCAGTAAGGGAAAGTAAACTAAATATAGCTGTGTGGCAACATGAATATTTAAAGTGCTTATACATATACAGTACCTTTCATAACTCTGGAAATAATCATAATATCATGCTGGATAATCATGTATTTTCATATTCATTAATAAATCATAACATACATAAACATTTGTTATAACTCGTAATACTAAAAACAAACCCAGGATGAATAGCTAGCTAATGTTATGTATTACCCCCCATGACGGGTTGTGCAGCCTGAAGGTGGGACCCGACAATGGCTGGCCGACCACTGTCGAATCAAATATGTCTATAAGTACGATGGGCCCGCCACACCCTGGTCCGGACTGCCAGGTGGACGTCCACACTCTATAGAAAGTCACATCGACTATCCATCTCCCATCCCCTTGTGGGATGGTTAGCACTAATATGGCCTCGTGCCAAATCTGATCTACCCATTGCTACGGTACCGAGCTCCTGGTCTGAACTAAACTAACATCCTGGTTGTGATAACATATAATACATGATCATACATAACATCATTACGGCCTCGTGCCAAAAACATAGATACGGTCTCGCGCCGAAATCATACGCATGGCCTCGTGCCAAAATCATAGTAAACATGGCCTCGCGCCAATAATATCAATACGACCTCGTGTCGATAGCATAAATACATGGCCTTGTGCCAAAATCATATAAATACGGCCTCGTGCCGATAACATAAATATGGCCTCGCGCCAAATACATTTCAAGTATTTACATTTGAAAATAACTCATTTATCATATATTCGTCAACTCAATATAACATAACCCATCTTTTTAAAATACCTAAAAATGTATTTTACTTGTAAAAGCTTTCATATCATATCTCATTTTTCATAAAATAATATTCATGCCACACATGCTTTATTGAAAGTCATACTTCATATTTTAAAATCATGATTTTCTGACATCTCATACATACATATACTTTTTAAGCATCATAATAGTATTTTCCCGATCGTACATTTCATTCATAATAAATGAATATATCATATGTTTTTCTGAAAATAAATCTACTCATAATCAATAATAGTTTGCATGGAAAAGAACTGCTTTAGTTTACTCCCTTACCTAACTACTGAGAAAGCCCCTCAAATTTCCTAGCCTGACCCCTGTAGGATTTCCTACTCAATATCCTGAAACTCAAAACTCCCAGTATTAAACATTAGTATTTTCATGCGTACATCAATTTTTATAACTACCATGAAGTCTTATTTGGCTTAAAAAGTCTTACCTCAACCTGGGATGATTTCCAACTTCGTTTCCCCAACGATCCGCTCCAGTAAACTTGTAAGGAACTTCGCCAGGAGCATCGTGGTAGCCTCAGATCTTCAATCTGGCATAAAACCAGCCCCAAATCGAAGAGAGAGAGTGAAAGAGCTAAAGGGGAGAGAGAGGAGCGTGAAAAATGAATAACCAATCGGATTTTTCATATTTATAGGCGGCGAAATTCGTCGACGAGCCCGACCTTCGTCGATGAGTCCTTCACAAATTTCGTCGATGAAATCCAATCTTCGTCGACGAAATTCAGTCGGCTCCAGAACCCCTCTCGGTAATTCTTCATCGACGAAGCCCTATGTTTGTCTACGAAATCCTTTAAGCCTTCGTCGACGAAACCCTGTATTCGTCGACGAAGCTTGGCAGCTTCCCTTCTTTTCCCCTTTTTCCAATTTCCCTTTCTCCTTTCTTTTACTATTTAAATTCCACTCTTAAAATTCAGGTCGTTACAATAGCCTTGTATAAAAGAGAAGTAAAAGGTGGTATTTTGCAGTGGGTGAAATTTAACCAACTACAAGAAAGCAATTAAATGAAATCATGTAAATTAACACTACTGAATAGCAAGAAAAATCTATGTTACCCTACTCCTACAAATCGATGCTAAGGTTTGAATCAGATGCTGGACGTCATGCCTCTAACTATGCTCCTTTGGACTTCGATAGAAGTACTAACCCAAGAATCTTAGACCAAAAGTGAGAGAGCGTCATTCAAGGGCACAAGGTAGCAAGGGTGCACCAACCATCTATGGCACGGTCGGGAACCAGAGTATACCTTGTCTCAATGATCAAGAAAACATCTGCGGATCCATAGCCAACTATTTCCCTTTGATCGCGCCCTGGTCGATTCTCCTGGGAAAACAGGGATTTGAATTTTCAGCATCATAGACTCAGTCGCATCATCGGGTCTTGCTAGTCGAGTTGATGGTTGAGGGTTGTAGGATCTCAAACTTCAAGGAATCTCATGAACTTGACATAGTCGCCCTTCATGGTTTCTCTGGTCGAGCACTTTGTCGAGGTTCTCGATAGCTCTGATTCCAATTCTGCCTCAGTGTCTAGACGTGGTCACCCTGGAGAGTCACTTGGTCGAGGACTTGGTCAAACCTTGCAGCAATTCTTCCTCAGTTCGAACCTTCGAATCTTTGGGTGACGACTTTGTCACCCCTTGTGTTACTAGTCGCACCACTTGGTTGGGCAAAACCTTCTTTCCTTTCATGATCTGGAGCTTCGGGTGTAACAACCTCGAAAATAAGATGCATGGAAGTATTAAAAAAATAAATTAAATTAAATTAAATTAAATTAAAGTTAAAATTAATTTTATAAATAAATAATTATTATTAATTAAATAATATAATATAATATAATATATTAATATATTAATATAATTATATAAGATATAATATTATATATATATACATATCCTGAAGCTTCTTCAGGAAGCCTCAGGATCAAATTAGATCCTAAGAAGGGACCCCCCTAGGCGTGAATTTGCTTTCGCTCTCTCTCTCTCTCTCTCTCTCTCTCTCTCTCTCTCTCCGTCCCAACTCTCTTTTCTCCTCCACCCATCTCCCTCCCTCTCTCTCTCTAGATTTGTCCTTTATTCGTAAGCCAAATCAGGAAACGAACACCACCACGGGGTCTTAGCTTCGATCCTCTTCATTTTAATTGGAGTAGATTCGTGGTTTGGGGATCCTAGGCACCACTCCTGGGATAAGGTAATGGAAATAAATTATGTAGCCCGTTTTCAAAGATTAATTGTTTAAATTGAAGAATATAATTATATGGATATTATGTTGAGTTTAATCTAAGTATATGAGATTAATTAAAGTATGAATTAAAGTATGTATTGAAGTATGTATTATTGTTTAAAATGTGTGGCATGAGATTAATTCAGTTTATTGTATAAATTAAACTTGTTGAGATTTTCACGATATGGTACTGGTTATAGTAAGATTTTATAAAGTGGTATTTTATTATATATCTATGGGAATTATGTTATGGTGATAAACTAGATTTCGAGACATGTCGAAAAGAATGCATTATATGGTTTAAGAACCCTAATGGATCATATTAGTATCAGTGCAGCCACACTATTCAAAACAGTGTTGGTATGGAAATTCAGTTTGACCGGCGAGAGAGGTTGAGTACGTTCTTGGTATACAGGCCAGATTCGGTAGGCAAATCGAACTAACAGATGAGTTACTTTGACTTAGCGTTGGTGTACCAAGTTAAATCCAGCCTTCGGGCCGCACAACCCGTCATGGGGGTTATACATGTTGGTTATGCATACAGGGAGGTTCTTTTACTCATATTTGCAAATTTAATGGGAAGCATGTATTTTCAATTATGAGGGTGAGTTACAGTTATAAAATTCAATTTCATTTAAAGTTATATTAATGGTTATATTTTTTTACATATAAACTCATTTGCCACATACTGATAATAATTTATTCTGTCTTACTGAGAGGTGTCTCACCCCATCATGATCAATTATTTTTCAGATGTCCTGTGGAGTATGACAACAATTAGAGTAAAGCAATATGACAACAATCTTGTATTGAAAATTGGTTGTATTCTAGGCATGACTTGATGTTGCGTTAATCCAGCCCGGAAGGATTGTTTGTAAAGGTTGAGGTCAGCCATGTGCTAATTGATCTAGTTGTATTTAGGTGTCGCTCCACCTATGAATTAAGCCTTAGTGTAATCTTTGTACTAGTGAGACAAGGTGGGGACGTAGGCTGTTTGCCGAACCTCGATAACATATCTGGTGTCATCTCCCTTTACTGTTTTATTGTACATGCTTAATTAGATTACTTGTGCAGTTTAATTTCCGCTGAATATATATTGAATTATTTTATACGCACTAGTTTGACCTTAGGTTTGTGTAATACTACTGCTAGCCGATTGACCTAGGGGATTAATTTTTAAAATATCAATTCACCTCCCTCCTCATGGGATTACAGTAAAACTAAGAATTAATACCAGAGCCTAGTAACTTAGAGTTAATAGTTATTTTGCAACAGATCGAGATGGCTCATAACACTATAATCCCTTTCCCTGAGGGACCCTCTTCCAGATGCCATCTAGTTTTCAGTGGTGTCAATTACTCTTTCTGGAAACAGAGGATGTGCATCTATCTTCAGAATATTGATTAGAAGGTGTGGAGAGTTGTCTATAAAGGAAACTATATTCCTATGAAAACGGAAGGTGAAGCTAGAGTTCCTAAGACTGAAGAGGAATATACTAATGATGATAAAGCTCTCAGCATAAATGCCACTGCCATCAATAATTTGTATTGTTGACTTGATGTTAATGAATTTAATAAAGTTATGACATGTTCTTCTACTAAATAAATATGGGATAAGTTAGAGGTCACCTACGAGGGCACTAGAGATGTAAAAGATAGTATGATTGATATGTTAACCAGTGAGTATGAAGCATTTAGGATGAACACTGGTGAGTCCATTCAGAGCATGTACACTAGATTCACACATATCATTAATTCACTGCATGCATTAGGTAAGACTTATCCTATGTATGAGATGATTAAGAAAGTCCTAAGGGGTTTGCCTCTTGTTTGGGAAGCAAAGGCTACGGTCATATATGAGGGTAGAGACCTTAAGGCTATGTCACTAGATGAATTGATAGGTTCACTTATCACCTATGAGTTAGCTATTAATGAGAGACTAAATGAGCACAATAGGATGAGAAAAGTGACTGCATTAAAAACGTCTACTAATACGTCTAGTGAGTGTAGTTAACTTAAATTTGGAGATGACATGACTATACTTACTAGGAAGTTCAGTAGGTTCTTCAGAAAGAACAATAGGCTATATAGAAAGTTTAGGGATTTAGTATCTGAGAAGAGAGAGTCTAGTAAAAGAAAAGAAAAATTGAATGCTCCCACGTGCTACAATTGCAACAAGGTCGGGCATATCAAATCTGACTGCCATTGCTGAAAAAGGAGTCTAGGAAAAAGAAGGAAGCCATGAAAGCTGGTACATCATGGGATAGACAAAACAACAACGATTCAAATTCAGATTGCAATGACTCTGGGATAGCCAGCTTGTGCCTGATGGCACGGGATGAGGTGTGCTTGAGATTGTCCTCTTCCAAGGACAAGTGGTACCTAGATGTGGGTGCTCTCGACATATGACCAACGATTAGGCTAAGTTCGCATCCATCACTCCCAAAGATGGAGGATACGTGACATTCGGAGACAATGCAAAGGGGTGAATCATCGGCATACGTAAGGTTGGTAAGGAACCTTCCATGGTTATTGATAATGTACTGCTTGTTGATGGTTTGAAACATAATTTGTTGAGTTTTATCCAGTTGTGTGACAAAGGATATAAAGTATCTTTTGAAAATGATAAATGCATTATTGAGAGTAAATCTGATAACAAAGTACTTTTTTACTATTGAACGTCATGAAAATTTGTATACAACTAGCTTTGATAATTTAGCCTCTCAACAAGTTACATGTTTTTCTGCAATAAATGAAGCTAGTTGGTTATGGCATAGACGTTTAGGACATGCAAGCATGGATTTGTTGTAGAAACTTGTCAAAAAGGATTTAGTTAAAGGCTTGCCATAAACACATTTTGTGAAAGATAAAATTTGTGATGCATGTCAAATGGATAAGCAAACTAAATCAAGTTTTAAGAAAAAGAAATTCATATCTACTACTAGACCACTTGAAATACTACATTTGGATTTATTTGGTCCTAATCAAGTTCAAAGTCTAGGTGAAAAATTGTATACCTTTGTTATTGTGGATGATTATTCTAGGTTCATATGGGTGTTGTTTCTCTCTTATAAAGATGAATCATGTGAGCAATTCACTAAACTATGTAGAAGAATTTAGAATGAAAAAGGCTGCAAAATCACACATATAAGAAGTGATGAGGGAACTAAATTCAAAAATGATGGCATAGAAAACTATTGGGACTTAGAGGGCATTTCACATAATTTTTTTGCACCTAAGACCCCACAACAAAACAGAGCTGTAGAAAGAAAGAATAGGTCATTGCAAGAGATGGGTAGGACAATGTTAAATAAACACAAATTACCCAAATATTTCTGGGCAGAAGCTGTGAATACTACATGTTATGTTATGAATCTCTGTTAATCAGACCCTCACTTACTAAGACTCCATATGAATTGTGGAACAACCATAGACCTAATATTTCTTATTTTCATGTTTTTGGTTGTAAATGCTTTGTACTTAGAGATAATGAACATCTAGGGAAATTTGACTTTAAATCTTATGAAGGTATTTTCCTAAGTTACTCTCTTAACAGTAAAGCATATATTGTTTTTAATAAAATAACATTAACTATTATTGAATCTATTCATGTTGTATTTGATGAATCTAATTCATTTTCTAAAAGAGATGATAAAGATGATATTGATATAAGAAAAGGATTAGATAAGCTATTTATTGAAAATAATGTGGATATCAATTCAGAAGCAAATGATAAATCAATTGAAAATGATAAAGTTGAAAGTGAGGTTCAAGAACTGTCTAGGGATTGGAAATTCATTAGGAACCATCCTCTAAATCAAATTATAGGTGATCCTTCACGTGGTGTAGCCACCCAATCTTCCTTAAGAAATTTAGTTAGTCATTTTGCATTCTTATCTTAAGAAGAGCCCAAAAATATTAAGGAAACCATAGAGGATGAGTTTTGGGTAATGTTTATGTGAGAAGAGCTTAACCAATTTGAAAGAAGCAAAGTGTGGACCCTAGTTCCTAGGCCCGATGATCATACTATTATTGGAACTAAATGGGTTTATAGAAATAAAAAGGATGAAAATGGGGTAGTTACTAGAAACAAAGCTAGACTAGTTGCCCAGGGATATAATCAGGAAGAAGGGATAGATTTTTAGGAAACCTATGTTCCCATAGCTTGAATGGAGACCATCCGTATGTTGCTTGCTTATGTCGCTTTTAAGAACTTTAAATTGTATCAAATGGATGTTAAAAGTACATTCTTAAATGGCTATATAAATGAATAAGTGTATGTAGAACAACCTCTCAATTTTGAAAATCATAAGTATCCTGATCATGTATATCGGTTGTCCAAAGCCTTGTATAGATTAAAACAAGCTCCTAGAGCTTGGTATGAGAGGCTTAGTGGTTTTCTATTAGAAAATGGGTTTATCCGAGGCAAAATTGACACTACACTTTTCATCAATCTAAAAACGATGATATGCTCCTTGTTCAAATTTATGTTGATGATATTATTTTTGGAGCAACAAATGATGATTTGTGTAATGAGTTTGCCAAATGCATGCAAAGTGAATTTGAAATGAGCATGATGGGTGAACTGAGTTTCTTCTTAGGACTTCAAATTAAACAGGCTAAACATGGAACATGTATATGTCAATCTAAATATGTTAGGTACTTGCTTAAGAAATTTAATATGGAAGATGGTAAAATTCTTAGTACTCCTATGTGTTCTTCCACAAAACTTGATAAAGATGAGCAAGGCATCCCTGTTGATGTGAAATTATATCGTGGCGTGATTGGTAATATCCTATGCCTTACAGCTAGTCATCCTGATATCATGTTTAGTGTGTGTATGTGTGCTAGGTTTCTAGCTGCTCCTAAGGAGTTTCATCTGTTAGCTGTGAAAAGAATACTTAGGTACCTAGTTGGAACTGTAGAATTAGGCTTATGGTACCCTAAGCATACGACATTTGAGATTGTTAGTTACACTGATGTTGACTTGCCGATAGTAAGGTTGATAGGAAGAGTACTAGTGGAACTTGTCACTATTTAGGACAATCTCTGGTTTCTAGGTTCTCCAAGAAACAGAACTCAGTTGCCTTATCCACAGCCGAAGCTGAATATATTGCAGCTGGAAGTTGTTGTGCTTAAATGCTCTATGTGAAACAACAACTCATGGATTTTAGATTGCACTATGATACAGTTTCGATTAAATGTGAAAATACTAGTGCAATTAATATATCTAAAAATCATATCTCACATTCATGAACCAAACATATTGAGATTAGACACCATTTCATTCGTGATCATGTGCAAAAAGGGGATGTGGCACTTGAGTTTGTGTGCACAAATGAGCAGTGGGCTGCTATTTTCACCAAACTCCTTCAGGAAGATAGGTTCATACAAATTAGATGTGAGCTAGGTCTAATGCATAGTAGAGATGCCTCCTAGAAATTTGATAGAATGCACAAACTTAGGGGGAGCTGCTTAAACATAGAAACATACGACTCTAAACTTTAATTCTATCATTGCTTTATATTTTATGAGTTTGTATGTGTTTTTAAAATGCATGACTGTCGTATTTCTTGCATGTTGATAGTTATATTTATGTTTTCCATCTTGATCATACTGAATTATTTGAGTTGGTAGTTGTGGATAAACTGTTAATTTAAAACGCAATTAGGTCATTTCTATACAGGTATTTTTGGAAAAATGCTCTAATTTCAAACGGCATGCTACCAAAATTTCCAAAAACTTTTCCCAATCATATTTTTCATATAAATGATTCATACTCAATGCCTTGCTTACATGCCTTATATTTACATTAGCCCTTTTTGCTGTTGCCAAAAAGGGGAGAAAAGGCAAAATTAGGTACTTTTTGAAAAATGTTTTGTAACGACCTACTTCCTACTGTTACTTTATATATATATACTAAAATTTACACCACTTTGATACCATTTAATTCAAATAAAAACATCAACCTAAGTAGCAAGAAGCTGAATTCATACAACTAAAACCATGTATATACAATATCAGAGTGCCGAAATATTCCCAAAATATACATATAAACTATTCTCAAAAATACCCTCAACTGAAACTGGGGCTATACAAAATAATCTCCCAAAAATACTCACCCTACTGATAGGGCAATACAGTAGCCCCTCTACCTGCGAGCCTGATCTGCTCGCCTAACCGGCTCACCTCAAAAATGTTAAAATAATGGGGTGAGTCAACGCTCAGTAAGACGAAATATATTATTGCTAGTGTGTGGCAAGTGAGTTACATTTCTATAGAAAAATATGATTCTATATATCACAAAAAACTGAATCTTGAAAGTATAGGTACAATTAATATATATATCACCACCCTTGTCCATGTTGCTTAACATATCTGTCTTCTAGGTTTACTATTCATAATACTTTTAATATATATAAGTACTTTCCTTGTTTCTGTAAAACTGTATATACATATAATAACTGGAAAACTTCCCTGGATGGATAATTATATGTCATGATTTAACTCCTCATGACAAGGTTGTGTGGCCCGTAGGCGGGATCTATCACTGATTGGCCTACCAAGATAAATCACCATACTCCGATAGTCGGATTGTCCCCCTTAACCCATATCTGATGGGGAGCTTGTCCACAACATAGGCACGATCGACTTCTATATACCACATATTATCTGAATATGAGTTGCACTCTGAACTGTATATAGCTATGATACCGTGCTCTGTAAACTATATTTGTAATGGTCCATCAGGGTCTGATACTATATAATACGTTTCTGTATATAACTATCTGTTTTACCATGATTCTGTAATAATTGTATAAACCATGACGCTGAAATAAACTGTATCTATTTCAACTGTATTTCTGAAATTAACTATAAATATGTATGTCATAATACTGTAAAACTGTATAAACATGGTATCTTGAAAATACTGTAAACCATATTCCATGTCTATATATTCTGTAAAACATAATCCTGAAAATACTGTAAAACTTGCTTCCGTATTGTATCCACATTCTCATGCCACACAGTAATTTTAAACATTTTAAATATAACTAATAAACTATATAAATTCCTGTTTTGAATTACAATCTGGTAAAAACATACAATTTATTCTGAAATCATACTAAAATTATCTAGCATACCATATTTCCCTTACGTGTTTCCTACTAGAATCCCCTACTGTGACAAGTCCTACACCCACATGGTTCCCCACTCAACACTCTGAAAACAACATTTACCAGAACAGAACATCACTATTTCTACGTCTACTACATTTCCTACAACTACTAGAAAACCTAATTTTGCATAAAAGGCCTTACCCTGAATCTGGGATGAAATTCAACTCAGCCCCACCGATGATCCGCTCCGATAGACTTGGAGAGAACTTTCCCAGGAGCATCGTGGTGGCCTTAGATCATCGATCCAACGAACAATAGAGCCAAAATCGAAGAGAGAAGAGGGAGGAACCATAGGAGAGAGAGAGAGAGAGAGAGAGAAAGAGAGAGAGAGAGAGAGAGAGAGAGAGGAAAGGTTTTTGCTGAAATTTCTGCGTAAAAATCCGAGTTTAGCACTATTTATACTGTGGGATTCATCGACGAGCCACGTCACCTCGTCGACAAGGTCAAGAGGCAATTCGTCAATGAACTCTCCCCTTCGTCGACGAAATTCAAAATCGCCCAAAACATCCTCTCGGTATCTTCTCGTCAAGGAGGCACACCTTCGTCGACGAGCCCAGTATGCAACATCGTCGACGAACGCTCCTTCTATTACTGTTTCCCATTTACCCTTTTCTTTATTATTTAAATACTATTATTCTTCGGGTCATTACATGTTTGAACTTTAAATCTTTAAACTTCTCAATATGCATATTGACAGGGGGAGCCTTTCAAGGTTGTACCCACTTTTGTATGATGTGTTTGTCATCATAAAAAAAGGGGAGAATATTGACCTAATAGGTCATACCTAGTTTTGATTATGACAAATACTCAGATATTTAATGTCTATCAAGCTTGTGTGCAGGTTCATATTAGTAAGATCATTTGATGGCATATAAAGACTTGAAAAATAAAGTCCCAGAAGATTCGTTCATTGTAATTTATATTATGTTCAATTCGAGTCTATAAAAGTAAAATAGGAAAGATCTGTAATAATTAAATGTATATCATGCATGTAGGATCTAATAAGCTCAAAGACCTTAGAAAGATCTTAGGTCCCTGCACTTACAATTAAGTTTGTCGCCAAAATCACATATACTATCAGGGGAACTTACTGAATTAAAACAGGACTTAAAGGATTAAAATAGTAAGGCTTCGGGTGACCGAACTGTGGTGTTCAAAACACCTCGGTCGACTGAACTGTTAAAAGGTCAACGTGCTAACTTGGTTTTGGGCAACCAAACCAAAAGTACTCCACCATCCTCGGTTAACCGAACATCTGCCCTTACTTTTTCCAATAACTTGGGCGCCCGAACTACACGTTCAAAATACCCTTGGGTGATCAAATGTTCAAGTTCGGCAAATCAAACTCAAGACCAGGTGACCAAATCTCAGACAGAATGGAAAATCGCTTAGATCAGCAAATCGAACCCTTATTCTGACACCCAAATGTTGAAAAGTTGCTTTTTCTGTTGTGTCTGTTCGGGTGACCGAACCAAGGGTTAGGCGCCCGAAACTCTCGAGTTGTCCTAATTTTTACCATGGTTATTTTGAGTTAAAGAGGCTTAATTTTTCTAAATATTTTTAAAACAAATTTAATAATACCCTATGTATCCCCAACAGTTATAAAATTGGGCAAGTCTATATATAGGGTTTATTTGCTTAGATTAACACCTAATTAGCATATTGATTAAGCAAAAAATCCTCTGAAATTTCCTAAGCTTTATTTCTTCATACAAACCCTATACACTCAGATACTACCATTCTTTTGAGAAATCAACTCTTGTGAGTGTTTATTTATTGTACTAGTGTGCTAAAAACCCTCATTTTTTTTATTGCATATTTGATTTTCGGATTGAGGGTTTAGCTAGGTTTTTCTCCTGATTTTATTTAATAAATTTGTGTGTGGGAAAAAACTTATAGCTAAGTGAGTATTTGCATTATTATTATTGCAAGACTCATTGAGCTTGTATTTTTGTGTGTGCAAAAATATTTTTACAAGCTCATCTTTGAATATCTCTCTGTGCTTTGATATTAAGAAAATATTTTTTGAGATATTCTAATTACTCTTGGTACAAATCTTTGAAACCCTAAACTGTGATTGATATTTTCATCTTTACATAGTTTCAAAGATTAGCTTGTTGATACACTCTTGTGCTTGAATTGAGATAGTCATTACTTTGAGTGTTACCTATATACATCATTGAACTTATTGTTCTTACATTATTGGTGTGCTTTGATTATTACTAGTACAAATCTGCTTGATTGAAGCATAATATTTGTACGCATGTTGTATTGAAAATTGGTCGTATTCTAGGCATGGCCTAAGGGGACGTTAATCCAGCTCGGAAGGATTGGTTGTAAAGGTTGAGGTCAGTCCTGTGCTAATTAATCTAGTTGTATTTAGGTTCCACTCCACTCGTGAATTGAGCCTTAGTGTAATCCTTGTGCTTGTGAGTCAAGGCAGGGATGTAGGCAGTTTTTCGAACCTTAATAACATATCGGGTGTCATCTCCCTTTACTGCTTTATTGTGCATGCTTAATTAGATTACTTGTATAGTTTAATTTCCATTGAATATATATTGATTTATTTTATCCACACTAGTTTGACCTTAGATTTGTGTAATATTGCTACTAGTTGATTAACCTAGGGGATTAATTTTTAAAATACCAATTCAAACCCCCTCCCTTTTGGGATTACAGTAAAGCTAATAAAAATAATTCCTTGAGAGTAAGTATATAGTTTATCCCATATATTTATATTTGGGAGAAATTATATTGCTTGTGAATCTTTGCACATCCATTGTAAGATTTAAAAGCTCATTTTGTTTTTATTGCAAAAATCTTTTTTACAAAAAACTTTAGCTTCCCTTGAACTTTATTTTTGAATATCATTCTTGGGAAAATATGTGGGTAAGTCAAGAGTTCCTTACGCATATTTTCAACTACATATCTTTTCTTGAAAGGTCTCTCATTTTTGCTCTTGAGAAAATTATTTTGAAAGCAAAACCCTAGGCTCTCCTTCACTTTTATTGAAAACTATTTTTGGAGAAATATTTAATTAGGGTTAAATATTTGAAGTATTTATCATATATATCTTATTCAAAGATTGCTATAAGGTTATTGAGAGAAACACACATACTCTATTGAGCTTTTATTTCATATCATATTAGAGTGCATTGAGCTTTAGCTTGTACATCTTAGCTTATTTGAGAAGCATTTGTTTGTACACAAAATTTTGTATCTTTGTATTCGAGGCGTGGCCTGAAGAGGAAGTCATATCCTGTAAGGTGTACCAATTTGGCTCAGTTTGATAATTGTGGAGGTGACTCCGCCTCATAAGGAGAACCAATTGTGGCTCAGCCCTGCAATTGACCTGAGGTGACTCTGCCTCGTAAAGAGTATTAGTTATGGCTTAGCCCTGTAATTGAGCTGGGGAGTCTCCATCCAATAAGGAGAGTGTAAACGGCGTCGCTCCACTCAGTTAAGTAAGCAAATAGTGGAATCCTTGAGTTAAGGCTTAAGGCGGGGGACATAGGCAGGATAGATAACAAATATTCTGTCTGCTATTCTTTCCCTGCGTTATTTAATTTCTGCACATGTATATTTGATTATTTATTATGATTAATTGTTTTACATACATGTTTTAGATATTTGTGGTATTGGTAATTGCATAGAAAGACCCAAGGTTGTGTAATACTGGCTGCGGTTTGAAATTTAACACACCTAACCTAGGAAGAATTTTTTGAATACCCAATTCACCCCCTCTTGAGAATACACCATTCCTCACAATTATCACATGATTCATAACAATTTAACACAAGATATATCATACTAATCATGACATTCATCATCCAATAAAGTAAAAGGAGGGAGATATATACCTTTTCTATTTACTCCTTCATAATCGTTTAAGCTCGAAATCCTTGGAGTGGTGTGCTTCTCTCTCTCAGTTTCTCTATACCTCTTATGGTTCCCATATATTCCTTAGTACCACTACAAGACATAATCTTTTAAAGACATTAGTAGCTAATGCACAATATAAAATATGCATGACACTCAAATTGATATGCATTAAAATTATGTCATGCTTTTTCAACTCATTTGCAAATTTGGGAAACTATGCATTTTAAAATCATTTTCATTGGAATAAAATTCACTTTGACAAAAATATTCATTTTCAATTTTCAAACGGTAAAATCTACACAATAAAAGTAGTGTAGGATTTGCAAAGGATTGACCCTCTCAAAACAAGGATACACCGCACTGAGCCATTGCAATCTTTATGCAAATGCGGTTAAGCTTATTGCATCCAGGCTCTGATACCAATTAATAGTTAAGGTATAATTTCAAGAGGGGGGTGAATTGGGTATTTAAAAACTTTTGGCTAATTAATCTCGCCGATTCACCACATCATATACCATTCATATTTAAAGTGTGTATGCAAAAATAATAACAACAATAAATGAACAAGCATACACATGTGGAAAAATAAAGTGCAGAAATAGAAATGAGATAAGAGAGAGGGAGAGAGAGAGAGAATGACACAAGATTTTTAGCGAGGTTCGACCAATCTTGCCTACGTCCTCGCCTTAGGCAAACCCCCCAACGATTTCACTAACCCTATTCACTTAATAGGGTGGAGTAGAAACTATTTACACTCTTTACAGGGTGGAGCCCCCCTAGCTCACTTAATCGGGCAAAACCAAACCGTTACACACATTGATAGTTATGGTGCAACCCCAAGAAGGGGGGTGAATTGGGTATTTAAAAATTTGTTATCTAGGTCTACAGATTTTAACAACAATGTAATTTAGCCTAGGGTCAGTCTATGCAATCATCAAACAAACATACACGTGCAGTAAATGTAAATTGGGGAAATGTAAAGAACACGCACGATATGTTATCGAGGTTCGGCCAACTGTGTCTACGTCCCCGCCTTGGCCACACCAGTACAAGGATTACCACTATAATGCTCTCTTAAACGGGTGGAGCGGCACCTATACAACCAGGTCAATTCAAGGGGCTGACCTCAACCGACACGCCTTAACAGGATGGCGCACCTAGCTTTCCTAACTGAGTCTAAGCCAATTCGGAACTATTCCACAGGACTAGTCTCCCTCTTTAGGCCCGTGCCTGGAATACAACCAATGTGTATAAAAATGTTTGTACACGGAAATGCGCTTCAACACAAGAAAATGTGTGCACCAGTATAGCTCAGTCAATAATGCAAGCACGAATGATATGTAAATATGCTCAGTGCTCTAATGTGTGCTAAACACTCAGTCACGTATATATTTTCAGTCCAGATCTAATGTGTATATCTAAGCAAGATTTGAAACACACTATTTGAATATCACAAAATTAGATCGGGGTTTCAAATATGCTAAGTAAGATAAATCAAACAAACTCAATAGGATATTTCAATGTATAAAGCACAATAGAATTGTTTGAAAGACTAACTTTTATAAAGGATTTTTGCACACAAAATCTAGGTTTAGGTAACTTGCAAAAATAATGCAAGAACCAAAACCCTTAAAGTTTTTCCACACTAGATTTATCAAATGAAATAGGTGGAAGAACTTTAGGCTATACTCTCAAGTAAAATCAATTAATCAATATATCAAAAGAAAGTATAAGTTAGAGAGATTTAAGCACAATAGCCTTATAGAGATACTCACAATGCTTAGAGAAAGAGAATGAGGAGTATGTGAGTGTTTGCAAGAAATATTTGGCTAATATAGGGTTTTTAGGGTTTTGAGAGTTAAGAGAATTTTTGCCCTAATCAAGTTTGCTAATCCTAGCTAATTAAGACAAATGAACTGGTATATATAGGCAAGGAGGATTTTTTGATCGTTGGGGACACAATGGGTATAGTTAGAATTGTCTAAAACATCATTAAGAAAATTAACCCAGTTTACCCCATTAAAAAATCAGTAAAAATTATTTTAACCCGCAAGGTTCGGGTGCCCGGCCTAAGGTTCGGGTGCTTGAATAGACACAGTCAAAAATTCAACTCTAAGAGGTTCGGGTGCCCGAGTTGAGGACTGGTTGGCTGAATCAAAGTCAGTAGCCAAATGTCCAAGGTTCGGGTGCCCGAAGCTGAGTTCGGTTAACCAACCCAGGAAGTTCAGTCACCCAAGCCTCTATTTGAATGTAAATAGACGGTCGCCCGAGTAGTTGAAAAGTGCTCTGAGGAGCACTTGGGTGCCCAAGGAAGATACGTTCAAAAGAGGTTCAGTTGCCCGAAGCTAAGTCAATATGTTGACTTTGATCGGTCGCCCGAGCCGCTTTACACGGCATGGGTTCGGTCGCCTGAACCCTCTCAACCTTTTCAATTTAAGTCCATATTTTAGCCAGTTGTAATTCCCCTAATATGAAGATGATAATGGGGACTTTTATGCATTTGTTTAGAGACCTAAGGACTTTCTATTCTACCGAGAAAAAGCCCTAAGGTTGGTGTAGGTACCTAAAGTCCAACTGCGGTCATTTTGAGCATACCCACCTACCATGCATGATGCAAATTATTACAAGCCATACACGTGCATAGTTCATAATAAATTACATCCTAGAATGAAGAAATAATCAAATGAATACAAAATACAACACATATATCTTCATTCTTCAGCACGAACACCTCACGCCATCATGATATGTCTTTCAGTCCTAAGGCGCGCACAAAGTGAACCTGCATGCAATTCTCAGTATAATCATCAATACCAAGAGTATTTGTCATAATTAAAACTGGGTATGACCAATGAGGTCAACACACACCTTATAGGGTGGAGTCCCCCTAGCTTACTTAACCAGGCAGAGTCAAACCGTTATGCACGCCTTACAGGGTGGAGCCTCCCTAACTGACTTAATCAGGCGAAACCAAACCTCTCTAAGTGATGTACCCTCACTAGGCCATGATTCAAAACCCGAACTAGGAAGGGTCTGTTTCGAAAAACAAATTTTCTGTACAATTACAATGCTTCTCAAAAGTTTATTTGTACAATATGAAGATCTAAATGCACTCTCATATGATTTAAATATGGAGCTCAGTAAAGTAATGTTTTTCTCTCAAAAATTATTTTTCAAGTAAAACATGAGTATGGAAAATGATTTTTTCTTTTCTAAAATGACCTTGTAAAATTTAAATTCAATAAGGCTTTCCAAGCAAAGTATATGAGTGAAAATACATGCACAAGAATTTTCTCAAGAAGATTTTCGAGCCAATATATATTAATTGAATATATACTCAAAGCTCTTAAATAGCCTATAGATATTCTCCAACAAAAATATTTCCAAATAAATGAATGGGAGAAATTAGGGTCTTCATTTAAAATGATTGACCTTTATAAAATTAAATTCAATAAGGCTTTCTAGCAATATATGTATGAGATTAAATACATGCTTAAGCCTTACTTGAATAACCCAAAAATAATTTCTCCAAAATGATTTTCAAATTAAAGGAGTAGGAGAAATTTGAACTTTGCTTTTCAAAACAATGTGGAGGCTTTCAAGCTTTATATTATGAACATGAACATAAGCTCAAGTCCTCAAATAAACCCTTAAAAAATAATTTTCTCCAAAGATATATTTTCAAGATGAATGGAGGAGAAATTTTAGCTTTGAATAAGCACAAGGGTAAGAAGTCTTGGGAGCAATATATGTGAATGAATATATGTCGAAGACTTTCAAATATAACTTAAAAGATTTTCCTCCAAAAATATTTTTCAAATAAAAGAAGGGGAGGAATTTTGATCTTTGAAAAACAATGACATAAGAAGAGACTTTCAATAAATATATATATATATATATATATATATATATATATATATATATATATATATATGAAAGATATAAGTTCAAGCCTCTTCAAATAAAACCCTAAAAAGATTTTCTCCAAAAATGATTTTCAAGAAGAAGGAGTAGAAGAAAATGAGAAATTTAAAGCATAAATAGGGTATAAAAGTGTGAGAAAATCAAAGAATGATTAACTAAATTAACAAAAAGATTCTCCAACATTTTTCAAGTGCTTTAGACTTGTATTTATAGGCCAAACCTAAAACTAACCATTTTATGGCCTTTTGGGGAAGATATAATTTTTTAAATTTGGGAAACCGGCCATTTTCGCCCGTTGAGCATTCTGACACCGTACGAAACTGTCAACGATTTTTTTGGGCTCTCCCAAATCGTCGACTGTTTTTTCTTGAAAGTCTTCATCATGAAAGGAATTGTCTACTACGGACACCTTCCAGTATTTTTGGCATTACGTTTTTGAAAAAACACCAAAAGAAATGTTATTATATCAACAAAAAGCTAAAAGAAAATCCCACAACTTTTATGTTGGACACTTTTCAAGATGAGAACTAATTGATCGATCAAATTGCTCATCAATGAGCCAGAAGAAACATGAAGGGGTTTTTAAAAAGCTTGTTTTGGACTTTTTCATTTCAAAAATGATTTTTGCACTTGAAATAATTTTGTGCACATTTATAGAATGATTTTCCATGAAATATAGAGTGCCTAAGGTTAGTCTAAGGTCATTTTGAGCTTCAAATTAAATATTGTGAGTATGCATGCACAATTAAACCTAAATACTATTACAACTGAAAAATCCAAAGTCTTCAGGTCTTTGCTCTTTGCAAATCCATGGACATCATCATCTATGCTTCTTAAAGTATACACCTGTTCATTCACTTAGGACATAAATGAGATGTTGTGATTTGTCATAATCAAAATAAGAA
This sequence comes from Malania oleifera, assembly GCF_029873635.1. Taxonomy (NCBI): domain Eukaryota; kingdom Viridiplantae; phylum Streptophyta; class Magnoliopsida; order Santalales; family Ximeniaceae; genus Malania; species Malania oleifera. Next base: position 25,826 of record NW_026651974.1, on the reverse strand, counting down.
TCGGACTCAAAAAGTCAACAATCATCATTCATGGGTAAGTAAGAAAGCCAATCTAGGGTTTTCAGATGTTGTGGTTTAGCACCAAAAATAGGTATATGAATTTTGCACATACTCACCTCACCAACATGGAAACTAGTCTTAATATACTTTTAAAGCAATTTTAAGCTAAATGAATAGTACTGCTCTTGCTTCACCTGCTTCACCAGCCGTATCTGGCAATATATCTAAAGAGGAGGAGGCTACTTCGAGCGTGCATTCTGACGCAGCCCGCCAGTCTGAGGTGGGCACTCCTTCTGATGTTCTATATACATTGTACTGCCTTTGAAATTAATGAAATTACATTGTGCTTTTGACTTGTCTTTTGTGCTTTAGTGTGTCAATATATGTTCTTTCTATTTATGGGTTTTATGTGATTGTGACTGATGCAGGTTCACTAATTGATCTCATAGCACCGTGTTGTGTTTCCTTCCCTTTATTTTTAGGTTCTTTCTTTCCCCACTTTAGTAAGGTCACTGAAGTTTTAACTTGGGGGTAGGGAATAGGAAAACACTACATGACACATTTTGAGCACAAAAATGACACAAATTTTTAAATTTTTTAATGAAAATTATTTGTTTCATGCCATGATAACACTATTTATGCCCTTTACAAACTTCTATATCACCTACATGTTACATGAGTAGACCCATCATTTATATGACCTTGTTATGCTCATTAACAATGTAGTGAGTTGCTTATGCGTGGTTTCACATACTATAGCCAATATATTGTTTTGTCACTCTATGAGGGTTGACTGTTAATTCATTCGTGTTAATATGGTTGTGCAAGCTATTGTATTCATATGGTACTTCGTAAGGCTAGGACACACTTTCATGGGATTCATATCACTTAGGATTCCTTGAAAGCACTGAGAGAACAATCGTGATGACTATAACACCTTGTGAGGTACTGTTGAGCCTTTTGTTTTTTCTAGAGTTCTTGATGTTGCTCTAAGTTCACGGAACTCAACTTTCCTTCTCTGAATTTTCTTTGCATGCTAGTCTTGGTTTTTGCATTTTCTAGCCTAGAGGTGATGTCTAGTGGGAAAATATAAATCTAGGTCTTGTAACCTATTCAAGAAATGAGAATTGAGCCACCCCTAGACATAGACCTATTTCATGGAACTCCTTTTCGAGCTTAATTCCCTATCGGTGGTATGAAAATGACAAAAGTTGTTAAAATTGTCCTAACTTACCATGAAAGAAAAATGTAAAAAGAATGAGCTGCATAGAACAAGAAATGAAAAATACGTAAAATACTTGCTCGAAATATAAAAAGGTCAAGTTAGGGACACAACACACATGATCCTGCATGTTTGAAGTTTCTTTGGCTGCCTGATGCATCTAATGTATTCATGCCTAGTCTATGGACTAGTCGATCTAGGGTGGTATTGATTGGATGTCGCGAGTAGGTGAGAAGGCGCTAGGGTGAAGGACCCAAAACCTCATAAATAGGCTGGATCCTATTCTTATGAGACTTGTTCATTCCATTTTTAGCGTTAGTTCTTCAAAATATAAGAGATGTTTGATCATGAAATTCTTCCTCACATATGAGAGTGAAACTATCTTCTTGAATATTTTTAAGAGTATTCCGGTGAGGCTGAGTTAAGAGAACCATTCTGTAGGTGTCCAAGGGTAACCTGAGTGTAACGAATCATGCACTTTACACATGCCTTGTGATTTTGCCTATTTATACTTGAATTTATGTGATGATATTAACTCTGAATTGCAATTGTTGGTTGATTCTCTATGAGTTGTGCTTTTCTTGATGGCTATGCATTGTTGAGAGTTGTATGAATGATTTGCTTCAGATTTGTTTGTATAGTGGAGTTATGTATGAAAGAGCCCGTGTGTAATTAGGCTATATACCTATATGTGAAATGGCATGATTGTGTTGCATGTGATCTTATTTGATGTTCACTTATATTGTTGTTTGTGGGTACAGCCCTGGAAACCCTCACGAGACTACAACTCGTCCACTAGGGTCACCTAGGGGTTTAAAGCCTTGTTGTATACGGTAAATGCAACCATGTTTCTCATGAAAAAGGAGGTAGATAGGATTTTCTAATTTTCTTAGCTTTTACTTTGCTCGAGGACTAGCAAAGTGTAAGTTGGGGGTTGTGATGAGTCCCTAAAATGCACTATTTTAGGCCCCCATTTACCTTTGTTTTGTCTTCATTTATCTTGTAAATACCCTTTGTTATCGTAGTTCGGAGTTATGCAAGATTTGTCCATGTTTCAGGAAAAATAGGTTAAAATCGAGGAGTTAAGTAATACAATAAGTCAAGGGAGTATTTGGGATACTTAAAGTTCAAATTAGATGCTTAACCAAACCCTTAGAGCCTCGATGCATCAAAGGAGAAAAGTCCTTGTTCGACCATGTGGTGCGACCGGCAACACACAGGGGCAATCGGATCTCAAGTTGCAGACTCCAAGGTTCAGACTAAAGAAGAATTGCTGCAAGATTCGACCAAGTGACCCTCAAGGACAACTAGGTTGAGATACTGAAGTTGACTGAGCTAAAAATGCTGAGAGTCTTAACCAAGTGCTCGACCAAGAAGACCTTGAGGGGCGACTAGGTCAAGATCCTGAAGCTAAAATGAAGTTGAGATCCTTGAAGTCTCAACCAGCAAGACCCATTGGCGTGACCAAGTCGAAAATGCTGAAGATTCAAATTCCTGATTTCCCGCAAACCTTGACTAGGGCGCGACCACGGGAGAACAAGGGTGCGACCTGGACGACAACGACTATCTTTTGCATGAGATTTTATACTGAACTTTCCTATTTTGAATTTCAAATCTTGTAAACCCTATTGGGTATAAAACTAAGTTTTGTCTATGTGCTTAGGGTTCCTCTTTGGCCTCTTTTGGGTTATTGACAGACCTAGAAAGCCATTGAGAACCAAATAGAGTAGATTTACTACTTTTGATTTCAATTATTGTTCTAGTTCATACTTGGATTCGTGAAGGCCTGTGACAACCTTCTCATTCCTTGTGTTAACGAGTATATTACGGTCCTTAGTTGTATTCTTAATTGTTAGTGACAGACTATTGAGTTTGCTATTGAAGCCATCTTTACATGTTTTTCTTTATTGCTTTCATTTACATGTTTTCCTTTGTTGCCTTCTTTACTGCTTTCATTTAAATACCATACAAGTTTACATCTTTGAGAATGATGATACCCTATGGGATAGGATAGCTTAGTTGTAATGCCCTGACCCTTTACGTGGGCCCAAAGTGCTACTAATTCATTCATTTACCTGATAATCCACATACTAATATCATGTGCACAACGAAAAACATAAATATAATCTCCACAAATATAATACCAGAGTTTACTATTCCTATCCATAATCCAAATTAACTATTCACCACCTGTAATCACATACATACATGTCTCCAAAACATAATCCCCAAATACCAGTATTCTCAACCATCCATATCTCAGAAAACTTAAACATAGAACATAAAACATAAATTTATACATCCCAAAATTGACATAAAAATATACCCTTTTCTCTTTCTATTTCCCAAAAATGCTATAAAACCTCGAGCTCTCTAAACTCGATCTCGAGGAGGTCCTGAAAAAGATACATTTATATTCGAGTGAGACACATCTCAGTAAGGGAAGAAACAATATATTAAAACAGCGTGTAGCTAACATGAGGTTCATAAATATCATTTTAATAACATTTGCAAAACGTTATCATAAACACTGAAATAATTCTCTAAACCTAATCAAACACATGCAAAAGATTTAACCCACGAGATTACCTAAGGATATAGGTGATTACCCACCCATACAAGTAGGTCATCTCTGCTCTGATACTTAGACAACCCTAGGGTCGCTGCTGAAGCATACCAGGGCACTCACCTTACTCAGTAAGCCCTCAAGCATTAGATTGATCTCGTACTCAAACAATTCAAACAAAGGTTTACCAGCAAAGGCCCCAAGGATAGGGAAATCTACCTACCCATACAAGAAGGTTCACTCTACCCTAGCGCGTTATGCAACTACTGCTACATCTATTACAACTAGCGCACTCGCCTTTCTCAGCAAGCCCTCGGGCGAAGAGTTTGCCCTGCCTAATCGTAACATGTTCTACTAATATAAATATTGATAATATCATAATACATTATTCTGTCTATCTTTATTCAACCAGTCACATCTGTTCATGTTCATAACTTTAACATTGCATTGCATTTCACTTTAACTGACTTTTTCCCATTTACATCGTTCACATTTCACATTTCATTCCATTGTCATTTCATTCCATTTTCATTTCATTCATTCGTACAATAGCCGCTCTTTAGCCGTCATCCGTTAGTCCACATAGAAATGCGCTAGAATCTGCTAACACAACTCCTTTTAGCTATCATCAGTTAGTACACATAGAAATGCGCTAGAATCAACTAGCACGGCTTTCAGCTGTCATACATTTACATTGTTGCATTAACATACACACAAGCAGCATAGTTCATTTCATATTTTATTCTCAATGCATTACTTACTTTGCCTGCATCTCATACATATAACGTACATTTGCACAGAACTTATATTTACTCATGCCATACAATTTAGCAATAAAATTCATACATATTCCTTATAAAATAAGTCAACCCACATTTAGCATTTAAATACTGAAAATATAATTTCCATTTCTTACATAATTTTCCTGAAAATATCTTTCACTTTCATCAATTCATTTCCACATATACATAGCTAAATAAATGGTCCTAGGCTCATAAATCCATACCAAAACATATATATAAGTATAACATAATATATTACTTTTAATTTCATAAAACTTGATTTAATATACAAATTTTCCTTACCTGATTTCTTGAACTACGCCAATAGGGACCCGAAAAATACTTGCGGTGCTCACCTGGACCCTGAATAAAAAATCTTAATTCCATTAAATCAATCCTAAATAAAATACTATTTTACCATTTCCTAGGCCCATAAATTATAAATAAATAATTATACCCTTAAATATAACCAATTTACCTAATTTCCCAAATCCCACTCTCGCTTTAGAGTGGGGCCTAGAAAATCCCAATTGGAAATTTACTCCAGCCAAAATGACGACGATCGCGACTAGGACCTCATGGTGGTGCCTGGTCGATGATTTGACTGAAGATCTAAGGAGAAATTAAGGATTTAGAGAAAATATACCTTTTCTCAGGAGTGGTGCCTACACCGCTCCCACGATAAATCCACTCCAATAGAAATGTCGGTGGCAAAGTTAGGAATCCAACGGTACCTTCCATTTTCCAATCGGTCAAATATCCGCCAAGAAACGAGGAAAAAGAGAGGTGGAGACGGAGGAGAGTGACAGAGAGTGGGAGACTGAGATAGATGCAGAGAGGTGCTGAAGAAGAAGAAGAAGGAATTGGATTTCAATCCATCCTATTACATTTAATATATATTATTATATTATTAAATCTTATATATATATATATATATTTTAACTTATATAAATATATTATATTAAACTTATATATATATATATATATATATATCTTTATTCCAATTTTTTTTACTATTCTTATTTATTTATTTTAATAATGTTTAATTAATTAATTAATAATTACTCTTAATTTTTTTTCATACTATTTCTTTTTATTTTTTTATTTAATACATTAATTTAATAATGTTCAACTAATTAATTCATTAATAATTTTAATTAATTTTTTTTTTCGGGTTATTACATTAGTTAAGGATTCAGTCACCCATACAGATTAAGCTACGATTCATGTACAGGGTGAATTCGTGATCGTTGAGATAAAGTATACCCTGGTTCCCAATCGTGCTTCGGACAATTGGTGCACCTTCGCTACTTTATGCCCTCGAATGGTTCACTTAGCCATTAGCCTAAGACGGATAGCTAACTGGACATAACTTGCGCAAAACGATAGTCTAGGTGTGATTCATGATCTTAGATCTACTTTGTAGGAGTAGTGATAATATTGAATTTACATGCTTTCAGTAGATTGTTAGAAAAACCCCCCAAAATCTCTATTTTTTTTTTTCTTTTTTACACAAAGTTATAGTAAACTAAGCTAGAAATGGTAAATAACTTCACTTTAGACCCCGTGGATCAATACCCGAATTACTCACTGTTCTACTGAAGCTGGGAGTAGTTAGGTTATAAATTTTATCTTTGATAGTTGAGGACCCAAGCCTTGGCGAGCCTACCATATGGAAAGGTGATGTGTTCCTAAAATATGCTATTTTAGGCCCCCATTTACCTATATGATGGTCTTATTTATGTTGTAATTACCCTTTCTTATCATTGTTCGGAGTTACACATTGTGTGTTTCATGTTTCAAGAAATTGGAGCTTAAACCGTAAAGTTAAGTAGTTCAAAGAGTTAAGGAAACAAGGGGGAAGAACAAGGCTCGACTAAGTGTTCGACCAAGTTTCCAAGGCTTGAATTCAACTACAGTAGCATGACCTTGTTCAACCATATGGTGCGACCATGCAGTCACAAGGGGGCGACCAGTTCTAGCTAGAAGACTCCAGGATGCTGATTAACTAAAGACTTTCCAGAATGCTTCAACCATGGCACGACCAAGAGACCTTCGAAGTGCAACCAGGTCGATGATGCCATCATCTGAACAAAGAATTAATTGAAGACTTTCCAGAATGTCTCAACTAGGGCGCAACCAAGCGAATTTGGGGGGTGACCAGGGCGACTATTATCGAGTTCAGAAATCTATTGTGCGAGATTTTTGGCAAAAGTTTTCTAGATTTGGATTTCCATGCATGTAAACCCTAATTTGTATAAACACAAACTTTGAGTAGGTAATTAGGGTTCCCCTTTGGCTCCTCTTTGGTCCTGTGAAAAACCTTGAGTGTTGTTGGGTGCCATTTAGATTATATTTCAATTCAATTGTCAATTTACTGCTTTGTTTAATTTTAAGTGCAAGTTCAATTCCTTTCATTCCTTCTTTGTATTTCAATTCCAAATTTCAATAAAAGTCATGCTTTCAATTTCGTATTTCAATACCTTGTCTTTAATTTCATGCACCATGAGTAGCTAATTAATTTGATTCTCTAGGCGTGATGAAACCTTAGGCTAGAACAGTATAGCTAGGATTCAGCTAATTGTGCATAATAGGGTACGATTGTTTGAAAGGAATCTGTGTTCGCTAGATAGGGTATACCTTGTTCTCCCGATCGTGCTTCGGACGATTAGTGCAAACCCGGCTACCCTATGCCACTCAAGTAGATTACGTTAAAAAGGAATTTATGTTCGCTAGATAAGGTATACCTCGTTCTCCTGATCATGCTCCGGACGATTGGTGTGAACCCGGCTACCCTATGCTACTCGAGTGAATTACTTATCTTTGAAACCCTGGTATGGAATAATTTACCGAACCTAGTTATTACTCAATAAAGACCTAGGGAGGATTCATAACCAAGGAATTGCTTTTCCATAAGAACTTTAATTCAATTTAATTGCTTTCATAGTTTAATAGAAAAACCAAAATTCCATCTTTTCTTCTTGTTCAAGCATAGTAAACAAGATTAAATTGGTACACTGCTGCATTAAAGTCCCTGAGGATCGACACCTGACTTACTCATTGTTCAACTAAACTTGGGGTTAGTCAGGTTTTATAAATTTTATCATTAGTAGTTAAGGACCCAAGCCTTGGCGAGCCTACTAAATTTTGGCATTGTTGTCGGGGACTTAGTTACGATAGTAAGCCAAATCCTAGTGTAGTTTACTACGTGATTTTTTTTAATTTTCTTTTGTTTTATTTTTTTTTTGCTATTTGAAGGCTTGATTTTTTGTGCTAAATTGTTATACGCTAGGTTTGCAATATTTGGATCCCGAATTAGTGCGTAGAGACACTGAGATTGAGAGATCTCGTAGGTCGGTTAGGAAATCCACTTCTAGTCCAGAGTTAGCCGAGTCCTCTGATTCCAAAGCCATGGCCGAACGCCAACCAGTTCCCACTTACCATAATCCAAACCAAAATTCGGACCCTATTACTCCCCGTCGACCTGCGGTGAAGGAGCAACCTCTTCAACCCCTTAGGGACTATTTCACATCCAATGCATACACGTCGCCGTCTTGTAATCGATTCCCGAATGTCAAGGTGGCACAATTTGAAATCAAGACCTCCACCATCTCGATGCTTCCCAACTTTTAAGGGAATTCAACCGAAAATCCATATAAACATTTGGATGAGTTCCTTGAAATTTACTCCACCATATGAATTCCTAACTTTGGTGATAATGCCCTCTGCCTTAGGCTATTTCGAACTCGATGACCACCTGGGTCACCATGCAGCACGAATTCCTCAAAAAGTACTTCCCCATTGGGAAGAGTAACTAGCTTAGGAAGGCTATTGCTATCTTCTCACAAATAAATGGTGCGCAATTTTTTCAAGACGCAGGAGCATTTTTAGGACCCTTTACGTAAATGCCCACATCACCAAGTTCCTAGGTGACAATTAGTTTAAACCTTCTATAAGGGGTTAGCTGAGCATGATAGATCCATGGTCGATGCATCATGTGGAGGTACTTTCCTCACGAAGCATGAAAATGAGGTTTGTACTCTCTTTGAGACCCTTGCCAAGAATTCTCAATAACATATAGTTGCCGCCCATAGACCTTCCCAACCTTCTTCTTCCCATTTTAAGGGAGTCTACAAGTTAGTAGTCAGTTATAGCCTTGCACCCACTCTGCACACTATTGCTAAGAAACTTGATCAATTTTTGTCCTTAGAACAACCACCTTAGCCAGTGGCATGTGCAAAGTTGTGTGTCATATGCTCTTATCCCTCTCATACCTACTATAATTGCCCCCATGCGCCTCCCACACATGAGTTTGTGTCGTAGGAAGTTAAAGCCACCCATAATTGGTACGACATGCCTGCCAATGACCTATACTCCAATAAGTACAATCTTGGGTGGAGTAGACATCCTAACTTCTCATGGAGGCCACAAGCTTTGGGTTTTCCAGCCCAAAGACCTCAACAATCACCAAATGCTCCACATCCTCGACCATTTCAAAATTCAAATCCTCAAAATCCTCCCATGCCTGCCCCTTGTCAACCAGCTTATCAACCACCTCCTCCTCAGCCTCAATATGATCACTCTTTTCAGGAGACGATGTTGAAAGCCCTTAAGGGTATCAAGACTGATTGTTAGGTTTACTAACAATTGCTCCATTTGTACTCTCAATCCATAGTGAAGTTAAAAGCCACCATGGGCCAACTAGCTACATCTTTGAGTAGGTAGGATGAGGGTAAGTTGCCGAGTCAGCCCCTTGTTAACCCAAAAGGTCAATATGGGGTAGAGAGTGAGTCGGCTGCTAGTCATTTGACATGACCATTCTTAGGAGTGATAGAGAGGTAGATAATAAGGTTGGGGAAAAGCCGGACTAGGGTAAGGGTAAGGAAAAGATTAGGGTAGAGCCTACTATTGAACCATTCAACCCTCTTTCCTCCAATCCAGTGAATAATCCCATAATGCCAACCTCCTCCAATGAAAGAGCATTACCCCACTATGTCCCTACAATGCCATATCCCGTAGTCCTTCAAACACATTCTAAGTCTAAGAAGGAAGCAAATGAAGAGCTCATGATAGATACATTTAGGTAAGTAAAGGTCAATCTTTCTCTTTTAGATGCCATTAAGCAAAAGCCAGCTTATGCTAAATTCCTCAAGCACTTGTGCACCCAAAAGTGCAAATCTTAAGTGCACATGAACAAAAGAGTCAGGTTCATCGAGAGTGTGAGCTCCATTCTTCTAGGTCACATTTCCCCAAAACTTAAGGACCTCGGCGCCACTGCCATCTCATGTGTAATTAAAGATTACAGTATCAAGAGGGCCCTTTTAGATTTGGGAGCGAGTGTGAACCTCCTTCCTTACTCGGTCTACAAGCAATTTGGTTTAGGAGAGCTTAAGCCTACCCCGGTCACCTTGAGTTTCGCTGACTGATCCGTAAAACGGCCTCGGGGTGTTGTTGAGGATGTCTTCGTCAAGGTCAATAGGTTTTATTATCCAATTGATTTCATTTCTTTGACATGGAATCTACAGACCTAGCCAAGAATTTGATACCTGCCCTTCTAGGTTGACCATTCTTAGTTACGACTAATGCTTGTATTCAGTGTTGGACCGAGATCATGGATGTATCCTTTGGAAACATAAAGCTCCGGGTGAATGTGTTTCATGCCTCCCAACACCCATCTTATGACGTCCAATTTGTGGACGTGGACATGATCGACGAGTGTGTTGAGGAGGTTGCCCCATCGATTCTTTTGAAGGATTCCCTTGAGGCTATGTTGCAGCTTGATCACCCCTTTTTTTTTATGTCTAGAGGACCCATATGAGCATATCTTTGCTATTTATGACTTGACCTCTAGCCTAGAGAGACGACATTGGACATGTGAGAAGAGGGTTAGTAAAGGACTAGTGGAAGAGATTCCTATTGTCAAACCCGGGTGAGTTCGACATGAACATTCATTGTGTCTGGCTGAAAACTGTAAACTTAGCGCTCCTGGGAGGCAACCCACTTGTTTTTCTTGTTTTCTTTAGTCCTTGAGTATTTACGTTGTACATTGTAGGGTACGTTAGAGTCTAGAGTCCTTTGAGTAGGTATTAGGTTAGTGTCTAAGTCAAAAGTGCGACTAGGGCTTCCTTGGGTGCGACTAGGTCCACCCCTCATGGTTTTTAATTAGGAAAATGTAGCCTTCTTTACTAAATAGGTCGACCATGGCTCGACCAGTTGACCCACCAAGTGCAACTAGGTCTCTAGTTTGGCCTCTAAAACTTCAAAAATTCCAAACATTTCTAAAGGGGTTCGACCATCACGTGACCATCACCTCCCCTAGGTGCAACCTGGTCAAGTCTGTGTGTACCTGTGACCATTGAAATTTGAGAAGGGTTCAACCAAGGCGCGACCAACACTCCACTCTAGCACGACCTGGTCGACAACTCATTTTCCATCTTAAGTTGGGGGTTGACAAAGGGCGCAACCAAGTGTTCGACTAGGTCTCCAAGCCTTGAATTCAAGTATAGTAGCATGACCCTGTTCGACCATGTGGTGCGACCATGCAATCACGAGGGGCGACCAAGTCTAGTTAGAAGACTCCAGAATGCTTCGACCATGGTGCGACCAAGAGACCTTGGAAGTGCGACGAGGTCAATGATGCCATCAAATAAACAAAGAATTAATTGAAGACTTTCCAGAATGTCTCGACCAAGGAGTGACTAAGAGAATTAGGGGGTGACCAGGTCGACTGTTATCGATTTCAGAAATTTGATGTGCGAGATTTTTGGCGAAAGTTTCCTAATTTGGATTTCTATTCATGTAAACCCTAATTTGTATAAAAGCAAAATTTGAATTAGTGATTAGGGTTCCCCTTTGGCTCCTCTTTGGCCCTGTGACAAACCTTGAGTGTCGTTGGGTGCCATTTAGATTTGATATCAATTCAATTGTCAATTTACTACTTTGTTTAATCTCAAGTGCAAGTTCAATTCTGTTCATTCCTGCTTTGTATTTCAATTCCAAATTTCAATAAAAGTCATACTTTCAATTTCATCTTTCAATACCTTATTTTTAATTTCATGCACCATGAGTAGCTAATTAATTTGATTCTCTAGGTGTGATAACCTTAGGCTAGAACAGTATAGCTAGGATTCAATCAATTGTGCATACGATTGTTTGAAAGGAATTCGTGTTCGCTAGATAGGGTACACCCCATTCTCCCGATCGTGCTTCGGATGATTGGTGCGAACCCGGCTACCCTATGCCACTCGAGTAGATTACATTAAAAAAGAATTCATGTTCACTAGATAAGGTATACCCCCTTCTCCTGATCGTGCTCTGGTCGATTGGTGTGAACCCGACTACCCTATGCTACTCAAGTGAATTACTTATCTTTGAAACCCTAGTATGGAATAATTGACCGAACCTAATTATTGCTCATTAAAGACCTTGGGTGGATTCATAACCAGGGAATTGCTTTTCCATAAGAACTTTAATTCAATTTAATTAATTTCATAGTTTAATAGAAAAACCAAAATTCCATCTTTTCTTCTTGTTCTAGCATAGCAAACTAGATTAAATTGGTACACTGCTCATTGTTCTACTAAACTTGGGATTATTTAGGTTTTATAAATTTTATATTTGGCAATTAAGCATTAATTATACTTTCATAGATATAGTAAAAGACATTGATAGGTGTGATGTAAATAAGATTTTTGGAGGAAAGTTATTTACACTCAATGATGATTTCAAGAAAATTATGCCTATAGTACCCAAGGCCAAATGGAAATCAATAGTAGTCACATTATTACAATGATTATTGATTTGGGATCATTGTCAAACCATGCATTTGAATATAAATATGTGCATTTTAGCTTAAGGAGAAAATGATACAAAGGTGCGCAAAATTACAAACTTCTATTAATTGGATGAAGATGGTTAGTGAAACCAGAGTCCTTAGACTGTATCTTTTGAAGGAAGTGAACCTAATTCCATACATATTCAATCCAAGTTACTTTCTCATTGAGAATGGTGACTTTAGCATATTGATTAAGGCTACATATTCTACTTTACATACAGGAACACAAATTGACACTATTTATAGAAGTGTGGAATATTAGCACCAAAAAATAGTTATATTTATTAACTTAATGAAATCATATTAAATATGTTTCTAAGAGATTCTAAAACATATATGAGTGTAGATACATTTGATATGAATGAAACAAATGATGTTAGATAAATTATGAACCCTTCTAAGTTGTTGAATTAATTGAATTTTAAGGCCACCTAGGTAACAATTTAAATTTTAAAGCAGGTACACCCATGATACTCCTAAGAAATATCAAATAATCTCTAGGTCTTCATAATGTAACATGATTAATGGCTGAGTAGGTGGAAGGTAGAGTAATTCATTGCAAAGTACTGGTTCTTAGAGTGGTCAATATGTGTTATTGCCTCACATTATCTTCATAATGTTAGATGCATAGTTACCAGTTATACTAAAAGAGAGACAATTTTCAGTAAAATTATGACCATCAATAAAAGCCAAGAACAAACAGTGAACAATATTAGGTTGCATCTACCTAAACTAATGTTCCCCCTTAGGCAGTTTTATATTGTAATATCACATGACACATTTCTATATGGTTTAAAAATATTGATTAAAACTGAAGAGGGTATGCCTGTAAATTACATAAAGAATTTAGCATACCAAAAAGTGTTAAATGTCATACACAAGTAATACTTATTTTAAATTCTTTTCCAATATAATTTTTATATAAAATTATTTTCAATTTGCATTATGACAAAAAATGCACTCTAATTCCAATCAATACTTTGTATTTATAGGGAGTAACATTCACCTTGTTACATTTTGGGCCTTATATCCTTTTTAGCAAAATGAAATGCTAAGATTTGCCTTTGTCAATAATAGATGCCCATAGTTACATTAATAATAATCAACTCACAAAATTGCAAAAAGAAAAATGATTTTTATAGATGAAAATGTGTGTTTAATACAAGTATGATTAGTTTTAGTATTAAGGTTGTTTTTTGAATGTTCCCAATTTATTTTATTCTTATGATGTATTATTTTTAATAGGGATACGACATGCAAGCAAAAATTTTTGGTGATGAAGTTGATAGAGTTCAATACTATTGCATGATTAATAAAAAATATCTAAATTTTAATTAGAAAATTAATATAATTATCATTTAAATATCATATTATAAAATATTAATATTTTTATTAAAAATATATTTAAAAATAACTATACATATTATTTTACTATATATCATGACACATTAGTTATTATAAATCAATTATGGATTGAACAAAAAATATTTACTAATTTTAAATTAGCACCAAATGAATCAAAATTTTGAATTTAATTAGTAATATTATTTTTATCATAATTTAATATGATAGTATTGCATTATTATATCAATAATAACAAGATTTTTGTTAACTAGAAATAATAATTTTATATTTTTTTAAATATAAAATAATTTAATTTTAATTATAAATATTTAAAATAATTATTAATTAAAAATATTACTATTTTTAATTTAAAATATGTTTAAAATTAATCATATAGTACTCTATAATAAAAGTAAGTATCTAAATACCACTTGTTTTAAACACAATCAAATACCACTTATAACTTTCAACACTTTCCTGGTTTAACAATTATTATTAACACTTATTAAAGTTAACACTTTTTCATAAAATAATTTATGCATAAGTGGTTCCAAATGATCCCTAAGCATTTTGAGATTTAAAATAATTACAATAAATATCAAACAAAAATAACATAATGTGTGATCATAACTACTAAAATATTTTACTCACATTCACAACAAAATGTTAGTCCCAGTCAACAAAACAATATGTTAGGTCTCTAGTAAAACTCATATTCTTAAAACATATAGATAAATATAATACATATGTATGCACACATATAATGTTGTAAAATTTTGTATTGACTTTGCAATATTGGAGGGTTTCCCTAGAGTGCAATTCAAGCCACCCTTGGTTTTTGGGGTTACAAGGAAATTGTATTAGTGACTTTATTTGATTATTAGGAAATACCTTATAACCCTAAAATTACTTTGACCAACTCTTCTATTTTTTACTCAACTTGAAACTACTTAAAAATCAGAAATTGACGGTATGATTTAAGGGTCGTATTCCTAGACATTTGTTTTTTTAATTTATTGGTTGGATGACGCTTTTCACCTAAATAAATTGTATTCTTGGGTTAGGATCAATTCTACTTTCTATTTCCTTTTTTCATGAAGCTCCTTTAAAAAAACTTATTTTTTTGATTGAATTGCTACAAAGCATATTAAAAAATTCTTGAAAGTTTGAGTCTCTAACTCTCACGGATATGACACGATGGAAAGACATCAGTACGTAAGAAGGAGCATCGGGGGTTCAATTATAGATAGATATACTCACGGAACCAACGGTACCTGTGGATGATGATAATTTACTCTGTGAGTTAGTGGGGAACCGTGGATAGTAAATGAAATGTGTTTCGGGAGTCGAATTGGCTAAACGTCCAACTGAAGCATGGAAGTTGTGTCCGTATTTCAAACTTTACCTGATCAGCGAGACCTACGGGGAGGACCCTGATCCGAAAGTTTGATGTCGCATCAGGGGGTCCGAAAGGCTTGTTGGTGGTTGGAGTTTCTATGTAATAAAAAAAAATAATATTAGCAATTGTCATGCTTTTGAAAGCTCTACCTTGAAAACTTTATTTTTTTCTCTAGTTTAACTCCCTTCTACGAAACAAAAACATTTATTTTCTTAATTAGTTCAATATGTCTTAAATATCTTTTCATTCTTAATTTAATAAGAGACTTTTAAAAATATTTTCAACTAATTTTGCTTTTAAAAAAGTATCCTCAATCAATTCTATGATTTTTGTTATATCATCAAGGTACAAAATATGAATTTGAAACTTTCTATTTAGATTTAAATAGATTAGAATAAATTTTAATATTATATTATATTTGAATCAATACAACTCCCCATAAAAAATCTATCCAATGTGACACCATGGATTCCCTTCATTCCCGCCCGACAAGCCTCTGCGAACTCCCAAAAGTAGTGGTAAAGCCTCCAAAGCTCGATGGCGCAATCACCTCTGCTCCGCTTTCTACCTCATCCCTTCTGCAGTCCTCACCAACGCTTGGGTTTGGTATCATTCAAATTTTCCAGCACTTCTTCCATTAATGCCTTCTCTGCTGCTCGACATACCCCCATTTTCTTGACCAAAGCCACTGCCAAAACCAATCCCAAAGCCAAAGCCAAAGCCAAAGCCAAAGCAAAAGCTAAAACCGATGGTAAAGCAGAGGCCAATCTCGGAGCCAAAGACGCAGCCAAATCCGAAGCTCAATCATTTTCTGTTCGCACCAGTAGGAACGAGCTTGATGCTGTCAACATTGCAGATGACGTAACTCAGGTTTTCTTTCTATTTCACTTGAATCAAAATTTCCATTGTTGCTGTTGTAGGTGCCTTTCTTTATGTAAGATCACGCACTTTCGCTATAGTTTTTCTCTAATTGCTAAATTGGGCTAGAAAAGGTGACTATATTGCACGCAAAGTAGAAAAAAAAAAAAGAAAAAAAGAAAAAAATTACTGGTGGTATATCGGTTCGGTCTCAGCTTAGAAAGGTAGCTAAAAATTGGATATTCTTTTACTAAAAGATAAGCGAAATATGTGACAATTCGTGCATTTAAAACGTTATGGGGAGAATTTGAAACATTATGTCCTTTAATGTGTTGGTTGAGTATGAAGGGGGTGGTTCTGATGCCGACCCTTATATCAAAAGAGAATTTCAGAGAGACCTGTTGTCACATGGTTTAGAAATCTGTGACCTTTGGACGTGATTCCTCTTGTCCACCACTGGCATGGGATTTTGAAGGCTGCTGCTTCCAGAAATCTAAACATGGGGAAACAGCTATATGTATGTACGATTGCATGTATTTGTCTTACTGATGTTGAAAAGACACTTCGTTTGATTGTTTGATGTGTATGTTAGTGGGGGAACCTTAGATAACACGCAATAAATAAAATTGGACTCTCTGGTAAAATAAATTATTGGGGAGGGGGGTTGGAATGCCAGTGCCTCACTTACATGATGGCAAGAACCATGCTGTTGCATGGAATCAACTATCCTGCTAACAGCAGAGGACTGGTATATTGGATTGTTCAAATTTCCGCTAGTTGAAAACATATGCTATAAGATTTTGGCATTTATAGTAGAAGGGAACTTTTGGGCAGCAGGTTCACTCTTTCTTCGAAGTAGTGTTTATAAATTTATATGTTTTAGGCTTTCTATGCTTAGAAAAACAAAGTTTTTCAGATATTCAGCATTTCCATATTTGATGCTCATGCCATTTGTTTGTGCATGGTTGCACAAAAAGAGGTCAAATTAGTGAAGAAGATAGTTATATCAACTTTAAGGCAAGTGAACATGAGAAGCAACAAATAAATTGGATAAGAATGTAGAGATTAACATCAAACATTTTTGAAGGAAAAATCTATTTTTTTTTCCTGGAATTTTCATGCTAGGTAGTCAAAGAATGCATTTATAGCATGTGGAGGGGCTTCTTGAGAAGGGAGGAGAGCTTTGTTGCACACAAGTAATGACATTCTAGAGAGGAGAACTAGACAATTCCCAAGAAGATAGCATAGATTGTGGTAGGTGAAAGTATTTTGATGGTTTGAAGGGATTCCTTGAACCAGTGGGAATCCAATGAGGGTGATCTTAATTGTTTAGGTGTCACTAACATCCTTATTTGAAGAATGATTGTGGTTATTTATAGAGGAAAGGCAAAATGGTTTAAGATATAATCCTCCAATAATTAAATGACATGTCACATCTCAATTGATGAAAAATTGACAAACTATGGAGCAAATCCAATCACGACAAATAGTAAAGGTGAGAGCAAATAAAAGGCAACATGCAGCATGAAAATGATACATGGCAGATGCTCGAACGACTAGGAAAAGACTAAGGGGTCAAGACTCCCTTTTAGAAAAAAACGCTGATTTGAGATGACCAAGCCAAAACACTCTAGAACATCCCAAAGATCGTAATTGGTAGAGACCTCGCCACATGTCTCTATGTCCAATCTTGGGGGGCCACCAATGTTGACCTCTTGCAATAATGCAAATAGCGGCCAACTTCCATGGGGTTTTGTCCTTGTGGGGATTCGCTCTCTCGAGGTTTCCTACCACTTGTTTTCTCGAGGCTCTGCTTTTACCGCGCCGGGGGGGGGGGGGTAGATTCCCTCAATTCCTGCTAGACTTGTTTGTGCAGGGACTCGAATCTTATGGGGGATTGATTCCTTTAATTGTTGTTAGGCTTGTTTGTATAGGGACTTCGCTCTTGTAAGGGGGCTGGCTTTCTCAATTCCTACTGGAGTTGTTTGTGTGGGGACTCCATTCTTATGAGGGATTGACTCCCTCAGTTACAATAGGACTTGTTTGTGCAAGGGCTTTACCCTTGCAGGGGGTTGATGCCCTTATTTCCATTGAGATGTGTCCCCATAGAGACTCCGCTTTTATCAGGGATTGACTGCCAATTTTCGTGGAACTTGTCTAGATAGGGACATCACTTTTGCGAGGGGGTTGACTCCCTCAATACTTACAGGACATGTCCATGCAAGGAAAATCCACTCTTACAGTCGGCTGACTCCCTCAATTCTCGCGGAGACTTGTCTCTGCAAGGACTGCACTCCTGAAAGGGTCGACTTCCACCAGGCTATTGCTTCCAATAGAATTGAATTTACAAGATAATTACTTTTTTTTTTTGAAATCATAAAGAGTTTGTATTGTGTGATAAATTAATTTTTTTTAGAAGAACATAGACACTCAATACCACAATTTCTTTTTTTTAAAATCACAAAGAATCCATACCACATGATTTTTTTTTTTTTTGAAAAATCATAGAAGGTTTGCTTCCACTACATACTTCCATTTTTTTTTTTTTCCAAAATTCATTTTTTCATTTTTTTATGTAGAATATAAAAAAGCCTTATTATCAATTTTCCTATTTTTGCACAATAATCATGATAGATATTGAACTTGCTTGAATGTCTTCCTTTTGCTCCAATTGCTTGGATTAGCATGTTTTTTTGTCATCTACTAGGATGTAGGATCCATGACATCCATAGAGATGGCACATGTTGAAGTTACCGCACAATAATTTCGAAGAATACCAAGAATGTTTCTATGTATAAGAGAGACGCAACAAGGATATTCTAGCACACATAGATCACATCTTTAGCATGAAGTTTGCCATACAAGTAACATTTCATGTTTAGGAAAGAGGAGAGATTAAGACAAGCGAGGATGCTGGACGCCATTCTCTCAAGTGCTTAGTTGAATATTCATTCGGATAGAGACATGAAAATGTGGCGAAAGGTTCTAAAGCATTTCCACTCTTACACCGTTAGTACCATAGTAGCATATGTTGGAATTGTGTTCACCTAGGAAAATGTTTGTCCTTTGAGGCTTGAAAACTAAGGTGTAGTCCCAATAGGGGGGGTGAATTGGGTTTAAAAATTTTCTTTTATATCTTTTTAGGAATTCTTAACTGGTTGATTTTTCAAACTTTCAGCAAAAGCTTATTTCTTAATTCAATCCACAACCACATAATTATTCAATCATCCAAGCAATCAATCAACCAAAATTTGAAAGCAAACAACAAAACCAAGATTAAAATATATAACACTTTGGTAATGTAAGAACTTAAGATGGTTTGTTTGTTTATATAAGCCCTGTGAATATGAATTTGAACCAATCCCTGTAGTGAATGTGAAATTGTTCCTTCAATGCAAACCTCAACTTAATTTCCAAACAACTTAGAATTTAAATAAACTCTTTAGTTAATTTGTCTTTGAGTGTTAACCAAACAATGTACTTCTTTTTGAGGTTTCCACAAATTTTTGATCAACCAACGTACTCCCTTTCGGTTTCCGCAATCCCAAATCAAAATTAAACTTTAAGTTTATTTAACTTCCAAATTACGTAGTTTGTATAATTAAGAAAATTAAATCATCCACGCAATTTATATATGCTGAAAATAAAGAGAGTAAGGGAAAGAGAGAGTGAGACCGGGATTTTTACGAGGTTCGGCTTATACCAAGCCTACGTCCTCGCCTTTGGCAAACCACCAAAGGATTACTAAAATCAGTTCCTTTACCGGGCGGAACAACACCGATTGCACACTCCTTCAGTAGGCTAGAGCCCGCCTCTCCAAACGATGTACCCTCGTTCGGTCACTCCTTCAATTAGGCTAGAACCCGCCTCTTCAAACGACATACCCTCGTTCGGTCACTCCTTCAATTAGGCTACAGCCCGCCTCTCTAAGTGATATCCCCACGCTTAGCCAACGATCCAAATAACCTTGAATTGTCAATATCTACAAGATACAAATCAATTAGACGTACAAAGACATGCTCTCAAATAGAGCTGATTAGTACAGTTCAAAAAACTATATACTTCATTGTAATTCACAATATGAAATCAGATTGAAGCTCTAGAAGTATTTCACCGTATGTTCTTTCAATGGATGAAAGAATTAGCAGTTGTAGCACAATATCAGTGAGTAGAATAAGCAAGACAACTCAATAAGCTTCGTGCAAGTTGAGAGCAAGAAAGGGCTTTGAGAATTAAGAACAATTGAGAGAGATTTTGAATACTGAATTGAATTCTTTTTTGTTAAATCAATTTAACTTGGGTGTATTATAGATGTAGAAAGGTATCTAGCTTGTTCCCCAAGTTACTTGGAGTAGGGCCCCAAGATTTAAATAAGTTTGAGCCTCAAGTAATTGAATATTTCAAAATATAGTCCGTTATGTTTTTTTAAAATTTTGCCATGTGATAGTAACTGTGAGGTCTCTGGCAGTCGCCTGTCTGTGTATTACCACGTATAAAAGGTACAAGCAGTAAGGTGGCAGTCGCTTGTCCACTGGGGAGTAGGCGCCTGTCACTGAACAACGGGTTTTTAAATATGACCAGAAGGGTGACAGACGACCTGTCAAAACACAGTCAGTCGTCTCAAGTTGCACTGACAGTCGCCTTGTCAAGTTCTAGACGTTGACTGCCATGTTTCTATCATGTTATTTAAAACCCTTTATATGACAGTTGACTGTCCATGTGCAGTCAGTCGAATGGATCTGTAATGTCAAGTAATTTTTTCTTGTTTTAAAATATTTTGTTCTCTCTCTTCTTTGCTTATATAATCTTGGAATATCAATTTGTTTTTCCTTGAAAAATATGTTCCAAGACCTTTAAAACTAAGGTCTCTAAGTCTCGTTGCTGAGCTTCAAAATGAAAAATTCATACTTGAATCCTACTCGAAGTACTTACAAAGCTTGTTATAAGGACTCATTTGACTCTTCTTTGCTTTGAGTTCTCTTTATTGCCGAGCTTTAATGATCCTGAATTTGATGTGAGCTTCTAGATTTATCTCTCTTGATTTCAATATTACTTTAGATTTGAGCTTCATGATCTTTGAGCTTTTCATGTGATCACTTGAGCTTTCATTCTTGAAGCTTTTTTTTTTTAAAATCAATGCTCTCACGATCTTCAAGTTTTAATCCATGCCTTAAGCTTGATATGATCATCGTTCTTTCAAGTACAAGCTTTTTCATGAATCTTTAACCTTGCATTCATCATGAGTCCTGAAAAGACATCACAAACAAAGTATGTAAGTTCTACTTGTTGTGTTAGCTCAAAAACAGGGCTAAATTGTTCCTTAGAGGGAGAAGTTTGAGGTGAACTAATATTCTTTCCAAGAAGAGACTTATAGAGAGAAATGGGAGCATATTAAGAATGGAAAATTCCAAATAACAGAGATGATGCTTATGTTGGAGATCTACAGGGGAAAGACTTTGGTGGGGCTCCTCAAATGCTAGTAAGAATCATGGAAGCAAGGATAACTACAGTGATGGTCGCAAGGAAGCATTAATAATGATATGAGATACAGATACGACATGATATAGATATGGCGATTTGTAAAAACAAAGATAGGGTATGGCCGGGATACATTAGTTGATATATATATATTTGGGCCATTGTTTCTCCTTTTAAATGAAAAATATTGAGGAATGGCATCATTGATGCTCAGTTATGAATTGCATAATAATTAACAACTCATATTCAAGAACTCAAAGAAAATTTGCCATTCATCAACAATAAAAAAGTGGTCCAAGGCTACCAGAAAAAATACAAAACTACAAATCGAATTAAACACGATAAGAGTCATAAGACCACATCAGCTATGCGTCATCATTTTATCATCACCATCTTTGAAAACACAACATCCATATCTAGTTCATCAAGGGAAAGACTTGCAATCTCAAGCACCTTAACACTCCAAATGGATCATCCCAAGTATCTCCTTCAATGTCCGAAACTTGTTTGATTAGCATTTGGCATTGCACATTTACCAAATCTTCAGCATATTTTGCCTCCATCTTGTTCCTCTTCAATTAGTGGATAAACGAATGGTACTCTAACTCCTAACACAACAAGAGGATGAGCAAGGTTGTCCTAGAAGCTTGGAAATGGGATTCTAAGCAAGAGCATTAATTTCACCTTTTATTACCCTCGTGCCCAGAAATCTAGATCCATTAAGGTAGAGGACTTTAGATCTATTAATCTAGTCTCTAGTGTTTATTAGATTATCACCAAAGTTTCTAATATTGTTGTGCTAGATTGGTGTGCGGTGTTTGAAAGGATATATCTATGGCTCATAGTGTTTTTGTGGGGGTAGACAAATAGTGGATGCTGAAGAGGAAGACGAGGGGTTATTTTTAAATTTGATTTTGAGTAGGCATATGATCGAGGTTAGCTGGAGTTTTATGGAAAATAAAATTTTTCCAAGGAAGGATTTTGGTGGGTTCACACTGGTGTGTTAAGGGTGGGTTGTCTGTCTAATGTTTGGTTTTTAGTAGTAGTGAATGGGGAATCTAAGTCTTGGTACGGGCCTTTGAGAGGTATTAGACAGGGGATCCACTTTCCACTTCTGTTTGTCCTAGTAGCTGATGTGTTGAGTAGGATGGTGGATAGGGTTGTGGATAGGGGGGGTTAAATCAAATGGTTGGAAGTGGGGAGAGAGGGAGTGGCTAATATTTCTCATCTTTTGTTTGCAGATGATACCGTTTTCTTTCTAGGGGATCATAACCCTTCTTTGTTCTTTCAGTTGTATCTTGGAATATCCTTATTATTTGAGAGGGTGTTGTGGTTGAAGATAAATATGGGAAAGTTGTTCAGTAAATATTTAATGTGCTTGTTGAACGAGTTAGGAAGAGGTATTTGAGGTGGGTTGTGATCTTTTGATTAGCCTTTGACTTATTTAGGGGCCCCCTTTGGGGTTAGGTAATCCTAGAGGTTGGAAGTTGGTAGTAGAGAGAGTGGCCAAGAGCTTGATGGTTGGAAGGGGGCACCTTTTTCCTTGGGGTAAAAAAAATTACCTTTATCTAGGCCTATTTATCTAGTATGTCGCTTATATTTGTCTATTTTTTGAATTCTAGTGGGAATTGATATGCTAGTAAGATGAGAAATTATGTGAGATTTTTGTGTTGGTGTTTGGGGTTTTAGGGATCATTTAATAAGGTGGAAGAGTTTAACAAATCTAAATCGTAGGAGGCTAGGTCTTGGAAAAGAATAGCTCTAGGGAGAATTCTCTAGACCTACATTTGGAGTCCTTATCATGTGATTAAGATTTGTTAAGGAGGAGGATCAGTTTATCATTTCCAAGAAGGATATCTCTTGACCTAGAGTTGAGGAGATAGAGTCACCAATTGATGCTAAGGAGAAGGTTTCTCGACCCCTAGAAGCTGAGGGAGAGGCTCTTGATCTAACTCTGAGTAAGCATCCTCATTAAACCTCATTGCATAAGCATTATACCAATTCCTCCCTATATTTGTTGACAGAACATCAAAGTACATATCCCACCTCTTGGCTTTTAGTTGCAATGCGTAGGGATTTTGGTGGAGTTCCTTGGGGAATGGTATTTGATATGACCTCATCAGTTGAGATGGAAATTGAGGCAAGAGCGTTTGCAAGGGCTTGAGATCTGATAGCTTTTCGGGGCTCATGGTGATATTATATTGTTAAAAGTAAAAAACCATTTGCTCTCTTTCAGAAAAAAAATAGATTAGTGGAGAGATACTTTTTATCGGATCAAATTCATACCAAGAGTCAGCCTCTGAACTAGAAAATAGCACGAAGTTCTAAGTGGCAACACAAGTGACAAGTAATGCGTTTCTATTGCTGAGTGATCAACTTTTCTATATAAGAATTTTCTGAAATAATAAACTAGGAATTCTTGCTCACCCACATTCTAGTGACTGTAGTCTTATCGAAAATGTTCAGGAGAAAGTTGAGATACAATCCATGGGAAGGTGTTTGATTTTTTCGGCATTTAAGTGATTAAGTCGAGCAATCTTGAACGTAGACTTCTTTGCATGCTCTGGACCATACTTATATTGATTATTCCCTATGAAACTAGTATATAAAGGGGAACATCTCATTGCCTATTACTGCATCTACAAGGTCTCATATTAGGAAGGAGAAATCATTATCAGGACAAGCCTTATTGATGTTTAAAACCCAAACATACTCATTGATTGTTATCCTGTATGCATATCAATGCGGGGTTTTAATCAAAGTGTCTTTCTACTTTGGATGATAGTCATATTGGGACTCTCTTCAACAAATGGGCATGGTAATTTCCCCATTCATTGCCTTTTGAATGAATATAAGTCCTTGACCAAGCTTCCACTAGGGCACAGGATGACAATGCAAGTTCTTAAGGTCATGGATGCAAACTTCACAAGCTCCTGACTCCTCATTGTTATCATGGAGTAATACCTGCTCCTAAGTATTCAGACATAGTCAGAGATCTATTTGGACTTGATGTTCTTGCAAGACCACCAAGGTCACCTTCACTGAGAGGAGGAAAAAAAATAGATGACAATCTGACCTAAGTTCTACTAACCCTTGTTTTAAGCTTAACATACAATGTGTATTCTTCTAGTCCAGGATTTAGAGAATTCTTCAGTTGCGATCATCATCAATCCATAGACATTGGATGTCTCCACAAAATTCATTAGGCTCCTTGGTGGCTACCAGGTTGGTCCGTGAAATGGTAAATTGGACTAGCATAGGTCCTTGGAGATAGGGCTTGGAGAAACGATCTATTGACGGAAGCTAGAATTACCTCAAAGACAGACTTATCTGATTCATCCTCTAAAATCTTTTTAATCCTCACTTGTGATGTAAAGGGCCTGAATTGGGCATGAATGAATTGTTGAAGGAGAAGGAGTTAGGTTTGGTGGGGCATGTGAGTGATCCCAATATTGAACTTGTGGGACGAGGTTGTGTGTTGCAGGAGTTATGGTAGGAATTGTCCTTGAAGGTGTTTTCGCAGCCATTTTGAGAGTAGAAGGATGGTAGTGGAGTCGTCCTATCAGCACCTTTTAAATAAGAGGAGCAGTGGTGGTGTTCCACTTAGAGGTAAATTGGCAGGTGCTTCAAGGCAGCTCTTGAGGTGTGAACCAAGGTGGACGTGGGAATACCATTTGACTGATAGTAGCAACTCTCGATTAAGGATGCTAGTTTTCTCTTAGCAACAAGGAACACCTGTTCTAAGAGGTTTGAAACAATTTGCATTAGATATATGTATTAAAAAAATGTAAGAGAAGGGATAAAATAAATAGGTTCAAAAGAACTAGGTGGTAGAAAACCTAAAGGGAGAAAAGATAATAAAAAAATTAAGATAAATGGTCAAAGAGGGTGATTAGACTATATTTTTTTTTTTTTTTTTTTTTTTTTTTTTTGAGGATGGGTAGACTCAAACGCTCGTTGGAGTAGATAGTCAAAAGAGATTCTTAGGTGAATCAGAGGAAGATTTAGAATTGCAAAGAAAGTCCGGTAGATAAGATGTCCAAAAAGCTGTAAAGACAAACAAGAATTTGTCTAAAACATGACGAAAAGTAGAAACATGAAAACTTTGAAAAATATAAAGAGGCAAGAAGAGATGCAAAAAAGGTCGTTAGTGAAGCTAAAAAATAACATTAATTTTTGTATGCTAGATTAGATCCGAAGAAGGGGAAAGGGATATATTAAATTGGAGAGGATAGAGAAAGAAGGAGTAAGGATTAGATAATGTAAAAATGCATAAAAAATGAGGATGATACTTGTACTTCTAAATGGTGTATTATTGTGTCTTATCTCTCCACGTGCGACGG